>NW_025547723.1:0-274519 GCF_905237065.1 Salmo salar
AGACTGTTGAACAGCTTCTATTACCAGACCATCAGACTGTTGAACAGCTTCTATTACCATCAGACTGTTGAACAGCTTCTATTACCAGACCATCAGACTGTTGAACAGCTTCTATTACCAGACCATCAGACTGTTGAACAGCTTCTATTACCATCAGACTGTTGAACAGCTTCTATTACCAGGCCATCAGACTGTTGAACAGCTTCTATTACCATCAGACTGTTGAACAGCTTCTATTACCAGACCATCAGACTGTTGAACAGCTTCTATTACCATCAGACTGTTGAACAGCTTCTATTACCATCAGACTGTTGAACAGCTTCTATTACCATCAGACTGTTGAACAGCTTCTATTACCATCAGACTGTTGAACAGTTTCTATTAACATCAGACTGTTGAACAACTTCTTTTACCAGACCATCAGACTGTTGAACAGCTTCTATTACCAGACCATCAGACTGTTGAACAGCTTCTATTACCAGACCATCAGACTGTTGAACAGCTTCTATTACCAGACCATCAGACTGTTGAAGAGTTTCTATTACCATCAGACTGTTGAACAGCTTCTATTACCAGACCATCAGACTGTTGAACAGCTTCTATTACCAGACCATCAGACTGTTGAACAGCTTCTATTACCATCAGACTGTTGAACAGCTTCTATTACCATCAGACTGTTGAACAGCTTCTATTACCAGGCCATCAGACTGTTGAACAGCTTCTATTACCAGACCATCAGACTGTTGAACAGCTTCTATTACCATCAGACTGTTGAACAGCTTCGATTACCATCAGACTGTTGAACAGCTTCTATTATCAGGCCATCAGACTGTTGAACAGCTTCTATTACCATCAGACTGTTGAACAGCTTCTATTACCATCAGACTGTTGAACAGCTTCTATTACCAGACCATCAGACTGTTGAACAGCTTCTATTATCAGATCATCAGACTGTTAAACAGCTTCTATTACCATCAGACTGTTGAACAGCTTCTATTACCAGACTGTCACTGTTGAACAGCTTCTATTACCAGACCATCAGAATGTTGAACAGCTTCTATTACCATCAGACTGTTGAACAGCTTCTATTACCATCAGACTGTTGAACAGCTTCTATTACCAGACCATCAGACTGTTGAACAGCTTATATCACCAGACCATCAGACTGTTGAACAGCTTCTATCACCAGACCATCAGAATGTTGAACAGCTTCTATTACCATCAGACTGTTGAACAGCTTCTATTACCATCAGACTGTTGAACAGCTTCTATTACCAGACCATCAGACTGTTGAACAGCTTCTATCACCAGACCATCAGACTGTTGAACAGCTTCTTTTACCAGACCATCACTGTTGAAAAGCTTCTATTACCATCAGACTGTTGAACAGCTTCTATTACCATCAGACTGTTGAACAGCTTCTATTACCAGACCATCAGACTGTTGAACAGCTTCTATTACCATCAGACTGTTGAACAGCTTCTATTAGCAGACCATCAGACTGTTGAACAGCTTCTATTAGCAGACCATCAGACTGTTGAACAGCTTCTATTACCATCAGACTGTTGAACAGCTTCTATTACCATCAGACTGTTGAACAGCTTCTATTACCATCAGACTGTTGAACAGCTTCTATTAACATCAGACTGTTGAACAACTTATTTTACCAGACCATCAGACTGTTGAACAGCTTCTATTACCAGACCATCAGACTGTTGAACAGCTTCTATTACCATCAGACTGTTGAACAGCTTCTATTACCAGACCATCAGACTGTTGAACAGCTTCTATTACCAGACCATCAGACTGTTGAACAGCTTCTATTACCATCAGACTGTTGAACAGCTTCTATTACCAGGCCATCAGACTGTTGAACAGCTTCTATTACCATCAGACTGTTGAACAGCTTCTATTACCAGACCATCAGACTGTTGAACAGCTTCTATTACCATCAGACTGTTGAACAGCTTCTATTACCATCAGACTGTTGAACAGCTTCTATTACCATCAGACTGTTGAACAGCTTCTATTACCATCAGACTGTTGAACAGTTTCTATTAACATCAGACTGTTGAACAACTTCTTTTACCAGACCATCAGACTGTTGAACAGCTTCTATTACCAGACCATCAGACTGTTGAACAGCTTCTATTACCAGACCATCAGACTGTTGAACAGCTTCTATTACCAGACCATCAGACTGTTGAAGAGTTTCTATTACCATCAGACTGTTGAACAGCTTCTATTACCAGACCATCAGACTGTTGAACAGCTTCTATTACCAGACCATCAGACTGTTGAACAGCTTCTATTACCATCAGACTGTTGAACAGCTTCTATTACCATCAGACTGTTGAACAGCTTCTATTACCAGGCCATCAGACTGTTGAACAGCTTCTATTACCAGACCATCAGACTGTTGAACAGCTTCTATTACCATCAGACTGTTGAACAGCTTCGATTACCATCAGACTGTTGAACAGCTTCTATTATCAGGCCATCAGACTGTTGAACAGCTTCTATTACCATCAGACTGTTGAACAGCTTCTATTACCATCAGACTGTTGAACAGCTTCTATTACCAGACCATCAGACTGTTGAACAGCTTCTATTATCAGATCATCAGACTGTTAAACAGCTTCTATTACCATCAGACTGTTGAACAGCTTCTATTACCAGACTGTCACTGTTGAACAGCTTCTATTACCAGACCATCAGAATGTTGAACAGCTTCTATTACCATCAGACTGTTGAACAGCTTCTATTACCATCAGACTGTTGAACAGCTTCTATTACCAGACCATCAGACTGTTGAACAGCTTATATCACCAGACCATCAGACTGTTGAACAGCTTCTATCACCAGACCATCAGAATGTTGAACAGCTTCTATTACCATCAGACTGTTGAACAGCTTCTATTACCATCAGACTGTTGAACAGCTTCTATTACCAGACCATCAGACTGTTGAACAGCTTCTATCACCAGACCATCAGACTGTTGAACAGCTTCTTTTACCAGACCATCACTGTTGAAAAGCTTCTATTACCATCAGACTGTTGAACAGCTTCTATTACCATCAGACTGTTGAACAGCTTCTATTACCAGACCATCAGACTGTTGAACAGCTTCTATTACCATCAGACTGTTGAACAGCTTCTATTAGCAGACCATCAGACTGTTGAACAGCTTCTATTAGCAGACCATCAGACTGTTGAACAGCTTCTATTACCATCAGACTGTTGAACAGCTTCTATTACCATCAGACTGTTGAACAGCTTCTATTACCATCAGACTGTTGAACAGCTTCTATTACCATCAGACTGTTGAACAGTTTCTATTAACATCAGACTGTTGAACAACTTATTTTACCAGACCATCAGACTGTTGAACAGCTTCTATTACCAGACCATCAGACTGTTGAACAGCTTCTATTACCATCAGACTGTTGAACAGCTTCTATTACCAGACCATCAGACTGTTGAACAGCTTATATTACCAGACCATCAGACTGTTGAACAGTTTCTATTACCATCAGACTGTTGAACAGCTTCTATTACCAGACCATCAGACTGTTGAACAGCTTCTATTACCAGACCATCAGACTGTTGAACAGCTTCTATTACCATCAGACTGTTGAACAGCTTCTATTACCAGGCCATCAGACTGTTGAACAGCTTCTATTACCATCAGACTGTTGAACAGCTTCTATTACCAGACCATCAGACTGTTGAACAGCTTCTATTACCATCAGACTGTTGAACAGCTTCTATTACCATCAGACTGTTGAACAGCTTCTATTACCATCAGACTGTTGAACAGCTTCTATTACCATCAGACTGTTGAACAGTTTCTATTAACATCAGACTGTTGAACAACTTCTTTTACCAGACCATCAGACTGTTGAACAGCTTCTATTACCAGACCATCAGACTGTTGAACAGCTTCTATTACCAGACCATCAGGCTGTTGATCAGCTTCTATTACCAGACCATCACTGTTGAACAGCTTCTATTACCAGGCCATCATCAGACTGTTGAACAGCTTCTATCACCAGACCGTCAGACTGTTGAACAGCTTCTATTACCAGACCATCAGACTGTTGAACAGCTTCTTTTACCAGACCATCAGACTGTTGAACAGCTTCTATTACCATCAGACTGTTGAACAGCTTCTATTACCATCAGACTGTTGAACAGCTTCTATTACCAGGCCATCATCAGACTGTTGAACAGCTTCTATTACCAGACCATCAGACTGTTGAACAGCTTCTATTACCACCAGACTGTTGAACAGCTTCTTTTACCAGACCATCAGACTTTTGAACAGCTTCTATCACCAGACCATCAGACTGTTGAACAGCTTCTATTACCAGACCATCAGACTGTTGAACAGCTTCTATTACCAGGCCATCAGGCTGTTGATCAGCTTCTATTACCAGACCATCACTGTTGACCAGCTTCTATTACCAGACCATCAGGCTGTTGATCAGCTTCTATTACCAGACCATCACTGTTGACCAGCTTCTATTACCAGGCCATCATCAGACTGTTGAACAGCTTCTATCACCAGACCGTCAGACTGTTGAACAGCTTCTATTACCAGACCACCAGACTGTTGAACAGCTTCTATTACCAGACCATCAGACTGTTGAACAGCTTCTATCACCAGACCATCAGACTGTTGAACAGCTTCTTTTACCAGACCATCACTGTTGAACAGCTTCTATTACCATCAGACTGTTGAACAGCTTCTATTACCATCAGACTGTTGAACAGCTTCTATTAGCAGACCATCAGACTGTTGAACAGCTTCTATTAGCAGACCATCAGACTGTTGAACAGCTTCTATTACCATCAGACTGTTGAACAGCTTCTATTACCATCAGACTGTTGAACAGCTTCTATTACCATCAGACTGTTGAACAGTTTCTATTAACATCAGACTGTTGAACAACTTATTTTACCAGACCATCAGACTGTTGAACAGCTTCTATTACCAGACCATCAGACTGTTGAACAGCTTCTATTACCATTAGACTGTTGAACAGCTTCTATTACCAGACCAGCAGACTGTTGAACAGCTTCTATTACCAGACCATCAGACTGTTGAACAGTTTCTATTACCATCAGACTGTTGAACAGCTTCTATTACCAGACCATCAGACTGTTGAACAGCTTCTATTACCAGACCATCAGACTGTTGAACAGTTTCTATTACCATCAGACTGTTGAACAGCTTCTATTACCAGACCATCAGACTGTTGAACAGCTTCTATTACCAGACCATCAGACTGTTGAACAGCTTCTTTTACCATCAGACTGTTGAACAGCTTCTATTACCAGACCATCAGACTGTTGAACAGCTTCTATTACCATCAGACTGTTGAACAGCTTCTATTACCAGACCATCAGACTGTTGAACAGCTTCTATTACCATCAGACTGTTGAACAGCTTCTATTACCAGACCATCAGACTGTTGAAGAGCTTCTATTAGCAGACCATCAGACTGTTGAACAGCTTCTATTACCATCAGACTGTTGAACAGCTTCTATTACCATCAGACTGTTGAACAGCTTCTATTACCATCAGACTGTTGAACAGTTTCTATTAACATCAGACTGTTGATCAACTTCTTTTACCAGACCATCAGACTGTTGAACAGCTTCTATTACCAGACCATCAGACTGTTGAACAGCTTCTATTACCATCAGACTGTTGAACAGCTTATATTACCAGACCATCAGACTGTTGAACAGCTTCTATTACCAGACCATCAGACTGTTGAATAGTTTCTATTACCATCAGACTGTTGAACAGCTTCTATTACCAGACAATCAGACTGTTGAACAGCTTCTATTACCAGACCATCAGACTGTTGAACAGCTTCTATTACCATCAGACTGTTGAACAGCTTCTATTACCATCAGACTGTTGAACAGCTTCTATTACCAGGCCATCAGACTGTTGAACAGCTTCTATTACCAGACCATCAGACTGTTGAACAGCTTCTATTACCATCAGACTGTTGAACAGCTTCGATTACCATCAGACTGTTGAACAGCTTCTATTATCAGGCCATCAGACTGTTGAACAGCTTCTATTACCATCAGACTGTTGAACAGCTTCTATTACCATCAGACTGTTGAACAGCTTCTATTACCAGACCATCAGACTGTTGAACAGCTTCTATTATCAGATCATCAGACTGTTAAACAGCTTCTATTACCATCAGACTGTTGAACAGCTTCTATTACCAGACTGTCACTGTTGAACAGCTTCTATTACCAGACCATCAGACTGTTGAATAGTTTCTATTACCATCAGACTGTTGAACAGCTTCTATTACCAGACAATCAGACTGTTGAACAGCTTCTATTACCAGACCATCAGACTGTTGAACAGCTTCTATTACCATCAGACTGTTGAACAGCTTCTATTACCATCAGACTGTTGAACAGCTTCTATTACCAGGCCATCAGACTGTTGAACAGCTTCTATTACCAGACCATCAGACTGTTGAACAGCTTCTATTACCATCAGACTGTTGAACAGCTTCGATTACCATCAGACTGTTGAACAGCTTCTATTATCAGGCCATCAGACTGTTGAACAGCTTCTATTACCATCAGACTGTTGAACAGCTTCTATTACCATCAGACTGTTGAACAGCTTCTATTACCAGACCATCAGACTGTTGAACAGCTTCTATTATCAGATCATCAGACTGTTAAACAGCTTCTATTACCATCAGACTGTTGAACAGCTTCTATTACCAGACTGTCACTGTTGAACAGCTTCTATTACCAGACCATCAGAATGTTGAACAGCTTCTATTACCATCAGACTGTTGCACAGCTTCTATTACCAGACCATCAGACTGTTGAACAGCTTCTATTACCAGACCATCAGAATGTTGAACAGCTTATATTACCAGACCATCAGACTGTTGAACAGCTTCTATTACCAGACCATCAGACTGTTGAACAGCTTCTTTCACCAGACCATCAGACTGTTGAACAGCTTCTTTTACCAGACCATCAGACTGTTGAACAGCTTCTATTACCAGACCATCAGACTGTTGAACAGCTTCTATTACCAGACCATCAGGCTGTTGATCAGCTTCTATTACCAGACCATCAATGTTGAACAGCTTCTATTACCAGGCCATCATCAGACTGTTGAACAGCTTCTATCACCAGACCGTCAGACTGTTGAACAGCTTCTATTACCAGACCACCAGACTGTTGAACAGCTTCTTTTACCAGACCATCAGACTGTTGAACAGCTTCTATCACCAGACCATCAGACTGTTGAACAGCTTCTATTACCAGACCATCAGACTGTTGAACAGCTTCTATTACCAGACCATCAGACTGTTGAACAGCTTCTATTACCAGACCATCAGACTGTTGAACAGCTTCTTTCACCAGACCATCAGACTGTTGAACAGCTTCTTTTACCAGACCATCAGACTGTTGAACAGCTTCTATTACCAGACCATCAGACTGTTGAACAGCTTCTATTACCAGACCATCAGACTGTTGAACAGCTTCTATTACCATCAGGCTGTTGATCAGCTTCTATTACCAGACCATCACTGTTGAACAGCTTCTATTACCAGGCCATCATCAGACTGTTGAACAGCTTCTATCACCAGACCGTCAGACTGTTGAACAGCTTCTATTACCAGACCACCAGACTGTTGAACAGCTTCTTTTACCAGACCATCAGACTGTTGAACAGCTTCTATCACCAGACCATCAGACTGTTGAACAGCTTCTATTACCAGACCATCACTGTTGAACAGCTTCTTTTACCAGACCATCACTGTTGAACAGCTTCTATTACCATCAGACTGTTGAACAGCTTCTATTACCATCAGACTGTTGAACAGCTTCTATTACCAGACCATCAGACTGTTGAACAGCTTCTATTACCATCAGACTGTTGAACAGCTTCTATTACCAGACCATCAGACTGTTGAGAAGCTTCTATTAGCAGACCATCAGACTGTTGAACAGCTTCTATTACCATCAGACTGTTGAACAGCTTCTAAAACCAGGCCATCATCAGACTGTTGAACAGCTTCTATTACCAGACCGTGACTGTTGAACAGCTTCTATTAACAGACCATCAGACTGTTGAACAGCTTATATTACCAGACCATCAGACTGTTGAACAGCTTCTATCACCAGACCATCAGACTGTTGAACAGCTTCTATTACCATCAGACTGTTGAACAGCTTCTATTACCAGGCCATCATAAGACTGTTGAACAGCTTCTATTACCAGACCATCAGACTGTTGAACAGCTTATATTACCAGACCATCAGACTGTTGAACAGCTTCTATTACCAGACCATCAGACTGTTGAACAGCTTCTATTACCAGACCATCAGACTGTTGAACAGCTTCTATTACCATCAGGCTGTTGATCAGCTTCTATTACCAGACCATCACTGTTGAACAGCTTCTATTACCAGGCCATCATCAGACTGTTGAACAGCTTCTATCACCAGACCGTCAGACTGTTGAACAGCTTCTATTACCAGACCATCACTGTTGAACAGCTTCTTTTACCAGACCATCACTGTTGAACAGCTTCTATCACCAGACCATCAGACTGTTGAACAGCTTCTATAACCAGACCACCAGACTGTTGAACAGCTTATTTTACCAGACCATCAGACTGTTGAACAGCTTCTATCACCAGACCATCAGACTGTTGAACAGCTTCTATTACCAGACCATCAGACTGTTGAACAGCTTCTATTACCAGACCATCACTGTTGAACAGCTTCTTTTACCAGACCATCACTGTTGAACAGCTTCTATTACCATCAGACTGTTGAACAGCTTCTATTACCAGACCATCAGACTGATGAACAGCTTCTATTACCATCAGACTGTTGAACAGCTTCTATTACCAGACCATCAGACTGTTGAACAGCTTCTATTAGCAGACCATCAGACTGTTGAACAGCTTCTATTACCATCAGACTGTTGAACAGCTTCTAAAACCAGGCCATCATCAGACTGTTGAACAGCTTCTATTACCAGACCGTGACTGTTGAACAGCTTCTATTACCAGACCATCAGACTGTTGAACAGCTTATATTACCAGACCATCAGACTGTTGAACAGCTTCTATCAACAGACCATCAGACTGTTGAACAGCTTCTATTACCATCAGACTGTTGAACAGCTTCTATTACCAGGCCATCATCAGACTGTTGAACAGCTTCTATTACCAGACCATCAGACTGTTGAACAGCTTATATTACCAGACCATCAGACTGTTGAACAGCTTCTATAACCAGACCATCAGACTGTTGAACAGCTTCTATCACCAGACCATCAGACTGTTGAACAGCTTCTTTTACCAGACCATCAGACTGTTGAACAGCTTCTATTACCAGACCATCAGACTGTTGAACAGCTTCTATTATCAGATCATCAGACTGTTAAACAGCTTCTATTACCATCAGACTGTTGAACAACTTCTTTTACCAGACTGTCACTGTTGAACAGCTTCTTTTACCACACCATCAGACTGTTGAACAGCTTCTATTACCATCAGACTGTTGAACAGCTTCTATTACCAGACCATCAGACAGTTGAACAGCTTCTATTACCAGACCATCAGACTGTTGAACAGCTTCTATTACCATCAGACTGTTGAACCGCTTCTATCACCAGACCATCAGACTGTTGAACAGCTTCTATTACCATCAGACTGTTGAACAGCTTCTATCACCAGACCATCAGACTGTTGAACAGCTTCTATTACCATCAGACTGTTGAACAGCTTCTAAAACCAGGCCATCATCAGACTGTTGAACATCTTCTATTACCAGACCGTGACTGTTGAACAGCTTCTATTACCAGACCATCAGACTGTTGAACAGCTTCTATTACCAGACCATCAGACTGTTGAACAGCTTCTATTACCATCAGGCTGTTGATCAGCTTCTATTACCAGACCATCACTGTTGAACAGCTTCTATTACCAGGCCATCATCAGACTGTTGAACAGCTTCTATCACCAGACCGTCAGACTGTTGAACAGCTTCTATTACCAGACCACCAGACTGTTGAACAGCTTCTTTTACCAGACCATCAGACTGTTGAACAGCTTCTATCACCAGACCATCAGACTGTTGAACAGCTTCTATTACCAGACCATCAGACTGTTGAACAGCTTCTATTACCAGACCATCACTGTTGAACAGCTTCTTTTACCAGACCATCACTGTTGAACAGCTTCTATTACCATCAGACTGTTGAACAGCTTCTATTACCAGGCCATCATCAGACTGTTGAACAGCTTCTATTACCAGACCGTGACTGTTGAACAGCTTCTATTACCAGACCATCAGACTGTTGAACAGCTTCTATTACCAGACCATCAGACTGTTGAACAGCTTCTATTACCAGACCATCAGACTATTGAACAGCTTCTATCACCAGACCATCAGACTGTTGAACAGCTTCTATCACCAGACCATCAGACTGTTGAACAGCTTCTATTACCAGACCATCAGACTGTTGAACAGCTTCTATTACCAGACCATCAGACTGTTGAACAGCTTCTATTACCAGACCATCAGACTGTTGAACAGCTTCTTTCACCAGACCATCAGACTGTTGAACAGCTTCTTTTACCAGACCATCAGACTGTTGAACAGCTTCTATTACCAGACCATCAGACTGTTGAACAGCTTCTATTACCAGACCATCAGACTGTTGAACAGCTTCTATTACCATCAGGCTGTTGATCAGCTTCTATTACCAGACCATCACTGTTGAACAGCTTCTATTACCAGGCCATCATCAGACTGTTGAACAGCTTCTATCACCAGACCGTCAGACTGTTGAACAGCTTCTATTACCAGACCACCAGACTGTTGAACAGCTTCTTTTACCAGACCATCAGACTGTTGAACAGCTTCTATCACCAGACCATCAGACTGTTGAACAGCTTCTATTACCAGACCATCACTGTTGAACAGCTTCTTTTACCAGACCATCACTGTTGAACAGCTTCTATTACCATCAGACTGTTGAACAGCTTCTATTACCATCAGACTGTTGAACAGCTTCTATTACCAGACCATCAGACTGTTGAACAGCTTCTATTACCATCAGACTGTTGAACAGCTTCTATTACCAGACCATCAGACTGTTGAGAAGCTTCTATTAGCAGACCATCAGACTGTTGAACAGCTTCTATTACCATCAGACTGTTGAACAGCTTCTAAAACCAGGCCATCATCAGACTGTTGAACAGCTTCTATTACCAGACCGTGACTGTTGAACAGCTTCTATTAACAGACCATCAGACTGTTGAACAGCTTATATTACCAGACCATCAGACTGTTGAACAGCTTCTATCACCAGACCATCAGACTGTTGAACAGCTTCTATTACCATCAGACTGTTGAACAGCTTCTATTACCAGGCCATCATAAGACTGTTGAACAGCTTCTATTACCAGACCATCAGACTGTTGAACAGCTTATATTACCAGACCATCAGACTGTTGAACAGCTTCTATTACCAGACCATCAGACTGTTGAACAGCTTCTATTACCAGACCATCAGACTGTTGAACAGCTTCTATTACCATCAGGCTGTTGATCAGCTTCTATTACCAGACCATCACTGTTGAACAGCTTCTATTACCAGGCCATCATCAGACTGTTGAACAGCTTCTATCACCAGACCGTCAGACTGTTGAACAGCTTCTATTACCAGACCATCACTGTTGAACAGCTTCTTTTACCAGACCATCACTGTTGAACAGCTTCTATCACCAGACCATCAGACTGTTGAACAGCTTCTATAACCAGACCACCAGACTGTTGAACAGCTTATTTTACCAGACCATCAGACTGTTGAACAGCTTCTATCACCAGACCATCAGACTGTTGAACAGCTTCTATTACCAGACCATCAGACTGTTGAACAGCTTCTATTACCAGACCATCACTGTTGAACAGCTTCTTTTACCAGACCATCACTGTTGAACAGCTTCTATTACCATCAGACTGTTGAACAGCTTCTATTACCAGACCATCAGACTGATGAACAGCTTCTATTACCATCAGACTGTTGAACAGCTTCTATTACCAGACCATCAGACTGTTGAACAGCTTCTATTAGCAGACCATCAGACTGTTGAACAGCTTCTATTACCATCAGACTGTTGAACAGCTTCTAAAACCAGGCCATCATCAGACTGTTGAACAGCTTCTATTACCAGACCGTGACTGTTGAACAGCTTCTATTACCAGACCATCAGACTGTTGAACAGCTTATATTACCAGACCATCAGACTGTTGAACAGCTTCTATCAACAGACCATCAGACTGTTGAACAGCTTCTATTACCATCAGACTGTTGAACAGCTTCTATTACCAGGCCATCATCAGACTGTTGAACAGCTTCTATTACCAGACCATCAGACTGTTGAACAGCTTATATTACCAGACCATCAGACTGTTGAACAGCTTCTATAACCAGACCATCAGACTGTTGAACAGCTTCTATCACCAGACCATCAGACTGTTGAACAGCTTCTTTTACCAGACCATCAGACTGTTGAACAGCTTCTATTACCAGACCATCAGACTGTTGAACAGCTTCTATTATCAGATCATCAGACTGTTAAACAGCTTCTATTACCATCAGACTGTTGAACAACTTCTTTTACCAGACTGTCACTGTTGAACAGCTTCTTTTACCACACCATCAGACTGTTGAACAGCTTCTATTACCATCAGACTGTTGAACAGCTTCTATTACCAGACCATCAGACAGTTGAACAGCTTCTATTACCAGACCATCAGACTGTTGAACAGCTTCTATTACCATCAGACTGTTGAACCGCTTCTATCACCAGACCATCAGACTGTTGAACAGCTTCTATTACCATCAGACTGTTGAACAGCTTCTATCACCAGACCATCAGACTGTTGAACAGCTTCTATTACCATCAGACTGTTGAACAGCTTCTAAAACCAGGCCATCATCAGACTGTTGAACATCTTCTATTACCAGACCGTGACTGTTGAACAGCTTCTATTACCAGACCATCAGACTGTTGAACAGCTTCTATTACCAGACCATCAGACTGTTGAACAGCTTCTATTACCATCAGGCTGTTGATCAGCTTCTATTACCAGACCATCACTGTTGAACAGCTTCTATTACCAGGCCATCATCAGACTGTTGAACAGCTTCTATCACCAGACCGTCAGACTGTTGAACAGCTTCTATTACCAGACCACCAGACTGTTGAACAGCTTCTTTTACCAGACCATCAGACTGTTGAACAGCTTCTATCACCAGACCATCAGACTGTTGAACAGCTTCTATTACCAGACCATCAGACTGTTGAACAGCTTCTATTACCAGACCATCACTGTTGAACAGCTTCTTTTACCAGACCATCACTGTTGAACAGCTTCTATTACCATCAGACTGTTGAACAGCTTCTATTAGCAGACCATCAGACTGTTGAACAGCTTCTATTACCATCAGACTGTTGAACAGCTTCTATTACCAGACCATCAGACTGTTGAACAGCTTCTATTAGCAGACCATCAGACTGTTGAACAGCTTCTATTAGCAGACCATCAGACTGTTGAACAGCTTCTATTACCATCAGACTGTTGAACAGCTTCTAAAACCAGGCCATCATCAGACTGTTGAACAGCTTCTATTACCAGACCGTGACTGTTGAACAGCTTCTATTACCAGACCATCAGACTGTTGAACAGCTTATATTACCAGACCATCAGACTGTTGAACAGCTTCTATCACCAGACCATCAGACTGTTGAACAGCTTCTATTACCATCAGACTGTTGAACAGCTTCTATTACCAGGCCATCATCAGACTGTTGAACAGCTTCTATTACCAGACCATCAGACTGTTGAACAGCTTATATTACCAGACCATCAGACTGTTGAACAGCTTCTATAACCAGACCATCAGACTGTTGAACAGCTTCTATCACCAGACCATCAGACTGTTGAACAGCTTCTTTTACCAGACCATCAGACTGTTGAACAGCTTCTATTACCAGACCATCAGACTGTTGAACAGCTTCTATTATCAGATCATCAGACTGTTAAACAGCTTCTATTACCATCAGACTGTTGAACAGCTTCTTTTACCAGACTGTCACTGTTGAACAGCTTCTTTTACCACACCATCAGACTGTTGAACAGCTTCTATTACCAGACCATCAGACAGTTGAACAGCTTCTATTACCAGACCATCAGACTGTTGAACAGCTTCTATTACCATCAGACTGTTGAACCGCTTCTATCACCAGACCATCAGACTGTTGAACAGCTTCTATTACCATCAGACTGTTGAACAGCTTCTATCACCAGACCATCAGACTGTTGAACAGCTTCTATTACCATCAGACTGTTGAACAGCTTCTAAAACCAGGCCATCATCAGACTGTTGAACATCTTCTATTACCAGACCGTGACTGTTGAACAGCTTCTATTACCAGACCATCAGACTGTTGAACAGCTTCTATTACCAGACCATCAGACTGTTGAACAGCTTCTATTACCATCAGGCTGTTGATCAGCTTCTATTACCAGACCATCACTGTTGAACAGCTTCTATTACCAGGCCATCATCAGACTGTTGAACAGCTTCTATCACCAGACCGTCAGACTGTTGAACAGCTTCTATTACCAGACCACCAGACTGTTGAACAGCTTCTTTTACCAGACCATCAGACTGTTGAACAGCTTCTATCACCAGACCATCAGACTGTTGAACAGCTTCTATTACCAGACCATCAGACTGTTGAACAGCTTCTATTACCAGACCATCACTGTTGAACAGCTTCTTTTACCAGACCATCACTGTTGAACAGCTTCTATTACCATCAGACTGTTGAACAGCTTCTATTACCAGACCATCAGACTGTTGAACAGCTTCTATTACCATCAGACTGTTGAACAGCTTCTATTACCAGACCATCAGACTGTTGAACAGCTTCTATTAGCAGACCATCAGACTGTTGAACAGCTTCTATTACCATCAGACTGTTGAACAGCTTCTAAAACCAGGCCATCATCAGACTGTTGAACAGCTTCTATTACCAGACCGTGACTGTTGAACAGCTTCTATTACCAGACCATCAGACTGTTGAACAGCTTATATTACCAGACCATCAGACTGTTGAACAGCTTCTATCACCAGACCATCAGACTGTTGAACAGCTTCTATTACCATCAGACTGTTGAACAGCTTCTATTACCAGGCCATCATCAGACTGTTGAACAGCTTCTATTACCAGACCATCAGACTGTTGAACAGCTTATATTACCAGACCATCAGACTGTTGAACAGCTTCTATAACCAGACCATCAGACTGTTGAACAGCTTCTATCACCAGACCATCAGACTGTTGAACAGCTTCTTTTACCAGACCATCAGACTGTTGAACAGCTTCTATTACCAGACCATCAGACTGTTGAACAGCTTCTATTATCAGATCATCAGACTGTTAAACAGCTTCTATTACCATCAGACTGTTGAACAGCTTCTTTTACCAGACTGTCACTGTTGAACAGCTTCTTTTACCACACCATCAGACTGTTGAACAGCTTCTATTACCATCAGACTGTTGAACAGCTTCTATTACCAGACCATCAGACTGTTGAACAGCTTCTATTACCAGACCATCAGACTGTTGAACAGCTTCTATTACCATCAGACTGTTGAACAGCTTCTATTACCAGACCATCAGACTGTTGAACAGCTTCTATTAGCAGACCATCAGACTGTTGAACAGCTTCTATTACCATCAGACTGTTGAACAGCTTCTAAAACCAGGCCATCATCAGACTGTTGAACAGCTTCTATTACCAGACCGTGACTGTTGAACAGCTTCTATTACCAGACCATCAGACTGTTGAACAGCTTATATTACCAGACCATCAGACTGTTGAACAGCTTCTATCACCAGACCATCAGACTGTTGAACAGCTTCTATTACCATCAGACTGTTGAACAGCTTCTATTACCAGGCCATCATCAGACTGTTGAACAGCTTCTATTACCAGACCATCAGACTGTTGAACAGCTTATATTACCAGACCATCAGACTGTTGAACAGCTTCTATAACCAGACCATCAGACTGTTGAACAGCTTCTATCATCAGACCATCAGACTGTTGAACAGCTTCTTTTACCAGACCATCAGACTGTTGAACAGCTTCTATTACCAGACCATCAGACTGTTGAACAGCTTCTATTATCAGATCATCAGACTGTTAAACAGCTTCTATTACCATCAGACTGTTGAACAGCTTCTTTTACCAGACTGTCACTGTTGAACAGCTTCTTTTACCACACCATCAGACTGTTGAACAGCTTCTATTACCATCAGACTGTTGAACAGCTTCTATTACCAGACCATCAGACTGTTGAACAGCTTCTATTACCAGACCATCAGACTGTTGAACAGCTTCTATTACCATCAGACTGTTGAACCGCTTCTATCACCAGACCATCAGACTGTTGAACAGCTTCTATTACCATCAGACTGTTGAACAGCTTCTATCACCAGACCATCAGACTGTTGAACAGCTTCTATTACCATCAGACTGTTGAACAGCTTCTAAAACCAGGCCATCATCAGACTGTTGAACATCTTCTATTACCAGACCGTGACTGTTGAACAGCTTCTATTACCAGACCATCAGACTGTTGAACAGCTTATATTACCAGACCATCAGACTGTTGAACAGCTTCTATCACCAGACCATCAGACTGTTGAACAGCTTCTATTACCATCAGACTGTTGAACAGCTTCTATTACCAGGCCATCATCAGACTGTTGAACAGCTTCTATTACCAGACCGTGACTGTTGAACAGCTTCTATTACCAGACCATCAGACTGTTGAACAGCTTATATTACCAGACCATCAGACTGTTGAACAGCTTCTATTACCAGACCATCAGACTGTTGAACAGCTTCTTTCACCAGACCATCAGACTGTTGAACAGCTTCTTTTACCAGACCATCAGACTGTTGAACAGCTTCTATTACCAGACCATCAGACTGTTGAACAGCTTCTATTACCAGACCATCAGACTGTTGAACAGCTTCTATTACCATCAGGCTGTTGATCAGCTTCTATTACCAGACCATCACTGTTGAACAGCTTCTATTACCAGGCCATCATCAGACTGTTGAACAGCTTCTATCACCAGACCGTCAGACTGTTGAACAGCTTCTATTACCAGACCACCAGACTGTTGAACAGCTTCTTTTACCAGACCATCAGACTGTTGAACAGCTTCTATTACCAGACCATCAGACTGTTGAACAGCTTCTATTACCATCAGACTGTTGAACAGCTTCTATTACCAGGCCATCAGACTGTTGAACAGCTTCTATTACCATCAGACTGTTGAACAGCTTCTATCACCAGACCATCAGACTGTTGAACAGCTTCTATCACCAGACCATCAGACTGTTGAACAGCTTCTATTACCAGACCATCAGACTGTTGAACAGCTTCTATTACCAGACCATCACTGTTGAACAGCTTCTTTTACCAGACCATCACTGTTGAACAGCTTCTATTACCATCAGACTGTTGAACAGCTTCTATTACCATCAGACTGTAGAACAGCTTCTATTACCAGACCATCAGACTGTTGAACAGCTTCTATTACCATCAGACTGTTGAACAGCTTCTATTACCAGACCATCAGACTGTTGAACAGCTTCTATTAGCAGACCATCAGACTGTTGAACAGCTTCTATTACCATCAGACTGTTGAACAGCTTCTAAAACCAGGCCATCATCAGACTGTTGAACAGCTTCTATTACCAGACCGTGACTGTTGAACAGCTTCTATTACCAGACCATCAGACTGTTGAACAGCTTATATTACCAGACCATCAGACTGTTGAACAGCTTCTATCACCAGACCATCAGACTGTTGAACAGCTTCTATTACCATCAGACTGTTGAACAGCTTCTATTACCATCAGACTGTTGAACAGCTTCTATTACCAGGCCATCATCAGACTGTTGAACAGCTTCTATTACCAGACCATCAGACTGTTGAACAGCTTATATTACCAGACCATCAGACTGTTGAACAGCTTCTATTACCAGACCATCAGACTGTTGAACAGCTTCTATTACCAGACCATCAGACTGTTGAACAGCTTCTATTACCATCAGGCTGTTGATCAGCTTCTATTACCAGACCATCACTGTTGAACAGCTTCTATTACCAGGCCATCATCAGACTGTTGAACAGCTTCTATCACCAGACCATCAGACTGTTGAACAGCTTCTATTACCAGACCATCAGACTGTTGAACAGCTTCTATTACCAGACCATCACTGTTGAACAGCTTCTTTTATCAGACCATCACTGTTGAACAGCTTCTATTACCATCAGACTGTTGAACAGCTTCTATTACCATCAGACTGTTGAACAGCTTCTATTACCAGACCATCAGACTGTTGAACAGCTTCTATTACCATCAGACTGTTGAACAGCTTCTATTACCAGACCATCAGACTGTTGAACAGCTTCTATTAGCAGACCATCAGACTGTTGAACAGCTTCTATTACCATCAGACTGTTGAACAGCTTCTAAAACCAGGCCATCATCAGACTGTTGAACAGCTTCTATTACCAGACCGTGACTGTTGAACAGCTTCTATTACCAGACCATCAGACTGTTGAACAGCTTATATTACCAGACCATCAGACTGTTGAACAGCTTCTATCACCAGACCATCAGACTGTTGAACACCTTCTATTACCATCAGACTGTTGAACAGCTTCTATTACCAGGCCATCATCAGACTGTTGAACAGCTTCTATTACCAGACCATCAGACTGTTGAACAGCTTCTATTACCAGACCATCAGACTGTTGAACAGCTTCTATTACCATCAGACTGTTGAACAGCTTCTAAAACCAGGCCATCATCAGACTGTTGAACAGCTTCTATTACCAGACCGTGACTGTTGAACAGCTTCTATTACCAGACCATCAGACTGTTGAACAGCTTATATTACCAGACCATCAGACTGTTGAACAGCTTCTATCACCAGACCATCAGACTGTTGAACAGCTTCTATTACCATCAGACTGTTGAACAGCTTCTATTACCATGCCATCATCAGACTGTTGAACAGCTTCTATTACCAGACCATCAGACTGTTGAACAGCTTCTATTACGAGACCATCAGACTGTTGAACAGCTTCTATTACCATCAGGCTGTTGATCAGCTTCTATTACCAGACCATCACTGTTGAACAGCTTCTATTACCAGGCCATCATCAGACTGTTGAACAGCTTCTATCACCAGACCGTCAGACTGTTGAACAGCTTCTATTACCATCAGACTGTTGAACAGCTTCTATTACCAGACCATCAGACTGTTGAACAGCTTCTTTTACCAGACCATCAGACTGTTGAACAGCTTCTATCACCAGACCATCAGACTGTTGAACAGCTTCTATTAACAGACCATCACTGTTGAACAGCTTCTATTACCAGACCACCAGACTGTTGAACAGCTTCTTTTACCAGACCATCAGACTGTTGAACAGCTTCTATCACCAGACCATCAGACTGTTGAACAGCTTCTATTAACAGACCATCACTGTTGAACAGCTTCTTTTACCAGACCATCACTGTTGAACAGCTTCTATTACCATCAGACTGTTGAACAGCTTCTATTACCATCAGACTGTTGAACAGCTTCTATTACCAGACCATCAGACTGTTGAAGAGCTTCTATTACCATCAGACTGTTGAACAGCTTCTATTACCAGACCATCAGACTGTTGAACAGCTTCTATTAGCAGACCATCAGACTGTTGAACAGCTTCTATTACCATCAGACTGTTGAACAGCTTCTAAAACCAGGCCATCATCAGACTGTTGAACAGCTTCTATTACCAGACCGTGACTGTTGAACAGCTTCTATTACCAGACCATCAGACTGTTGAACAGCTTATATTACCAGACCATCAGACTGTTGAACAGCTTCTATCACCAGACCATCAGACTGTTGAACAGCTTCTATTACCATCAGACTGTTGAACAGCTTCTATTACCAGGCCATCATCAGACTGTTGAACAGCTTCTATTACCAGACCATCAGACTGTTGAACAGCTTATATTACCAGACCATCAGACTGTTGAACAGCTTCTATTACCAGACCATCAGACTGTTGAACAGCTTCTATTACCAGACCATCAGACTGTTGAACAGCTTCTATTACCATCAGGCTGTTGATCAGCTTCTATTACCAGACCATCACTGTTGAACAGCTTCTATTACCAGGCCATCATCAGACTGTTGAACAGCTTCTATCACCAGACCGTCAGACTGTTGAACAGCTTCTATTACCAGACCACCAGACTGTTGAACAGCTTCTTTTACCAGACCATCAGACTGTTGAACAGCTTCTATCACCAGACCATCAGACTGTTGAACAGCTTCTATTACCAGACCATCAGACTGTTGAACAGCTTCTATTACCAGACCATCACTGTTGAACAGCTTCTTTTACCAGACCATCACTGTTGAACAGCTTCTATTACCATCAGACTGTTGAACAGCTTCTATTACCATCAGACTGTTGAACAGCTTCTATTACCATCAGACTGTTGAACAGCTTCTATTACCATCAGACTGTTGAACAGCTTCTATTACCAGACCATCAGACTGTTGAACAGCTTCTATTAGCAGACCATCAGACTGTTGAACAGCTTCTATTACCATCAGACTGTTGAACAGCTTCTAAAACCAGGCCATCATCAGACTGTTGAACAGCTTCTATTACCAGACCGTGACTGTTGAACAGCTTCTATTACCAGACCATCAGACTGTTGAACAGCTTATATTACCAGACCATCAGACTGTTGAACAGCTTCTATCACCAGACCATCAGACTGTTGAACAGCTTCTATTACCATCAGACTGTTGAACAGCTTCTATTACCAGGCCATCATCAGACTGTTGAACAGCTTCTATTACCAGACCATCAGACTGTTGAACAGCTTATATTACCAGACCATCAGACTGTTGAACAGCTTCTATAACCAGACCATCAGACTGTTGAACAGCTTCTATCACCAGACCATCAGACTGTTGAACAGCTTCTTTTACCAGACCATCAGACTGTTGAACAGCTTCTATTACCAGACCATCAGACTGTTGAACAGCTTCTATTATCAGATCATCAGACTGTTAAACAGCTTCTATTACCATCAGACTGTTGAACAGCTTCATTTACCAGACTGTCACTGTTGAACAGCTTCTTTTACCACACCATCAGACTGTTGAACAGCTTCTATTACCATCAGACTGTTGAACAGCTTCTATTACCAGACCATCAGACTGTTGAACAGCTTCTATTACCAGACCATCAGACTGTTGAACAGCTTCTATTACCATCAGACTGTTGAACCGCTTCTATCACCAGACCATCAGACTGTTGAACAGCTTCTATTACCATCAGACTGTTGAACAGCTTCTATCACCAGACCATCAGACTGTTGAACAGCTTCTATTACCATCAGACTGTTGAACAGCTTCTAAAACCAGGCCATCATCAGACTGTTGAACAGCTTCTATTACCAGACCGTGACTGTTGAACAGCTTCTATTACCAGACCATCAGACTGTTGAACAGCTTATATTACCAGACCATCAGACTGTTGAACAGCTTCTATCACCAGACCATCAGACTGTTGAACAGCTTCTATTACCATCAGACTGTTGAACAGCTTCTATTACCAGGCCATCATCAGACTGTTGAACAGCTTCTATTACCATACCGTGACTGTTGAACAGCTTCTATTACCAGACCATCAGACTGTTGAACAGCTTATATTACCAGACCATCAGACTGTTGAACAGCTTCTATTACCAGACCATCAGACTGTTGAACAGCTTCTTTCACCAGACCATCAGACTGTTGTACAGCTTCTTTTACCAGACCATCAGACTGTTGAACAGCTTCTATTACCAGACCATCAGACTGTTGAACAGCTTCTATTACCAGACCATCAGACTGTTGAACAGCTTCTATTACCATCAGGCTGTTGATCAGCTTCTATTACCAGACCATCACTGTTGAACAGCTTCTATTACCAGGCCATCATCAGACTGTTGAACAGCTTCTATCACCAGACCGTCAGACTGTTGAACAGCTTCTATTACCAGACCACCAGACTGTTGAACAGCTTCTTTTACCAGACCATCAGACTGTTGAACAGCTTCTATCACCAGACCATCAGACTGTTGAACAGCTTCTATTACCAGACCATCAGACTGTTGAACAGCTTCTATTACCAGACCATCACTGTTGAACAGCTTCTTTTACCAGACCATCACTGTTGAACAGCTTCTATTACCATCAGACTGTTGAACAGCTTCTATTACCATCAGACTGTTGAACAGCTTCTATTACCAGACCATCAGACTGTTGAACAGCTTCTATTACCATCAGACTGTTGAACAGCTTCTATTACCAGACCATCAGACTGTTGAACAGCTTCTATTAGCAGACCATCAGACTGTTGAACAGCTTCTATTACCATCAGACTGTTGAACAGCTTCTAAAACCAGGCCATCATCAGACTGTTGAACAGCTTCTATTACCAGACCGTGACTGTTGAACAGCTTCTATTACCAGACCATCAGACTGTTGAACAGCTTATATTACCAGACCATCAGACTGTTGAACAGCTTCTATCACCAGACCATCAGACTGTTGAACAGCTTCTATTACCATCAGACTGTTGAACAGCTTCTATTACCAGGCCATCATCAGACTGTTGAACAGCTTCTATTACCAGACCATCAGACTGTTGAACAGCTTATATTACCAGACCATCAGACTGTTGAACAGCTTCTATTACCAGACCATCAGACTGTTGAACAGCTTCTATTACCAGACCATCAGACTGTTGAACAGCTTCTATTACCATCAGGCTGTTGATCAGCTTCTATTACCAGACCATCACTGTTGAACAGCTTCTATTACCAGGCCATCATCAGACTGTTGAACAGCTTCTATCACCAGACCGTCAGACTGTTGAACAGCTTCTATTACCAGACCACCAGACTGTTGAACAGCTTCTTTTACCAGACCATCAGACTGTTGAACAGCTTCTATCACCAGACCATCAGACTGTTGAACAGCTTCTATCACCAGACCATCAGACTGTTGAACAGCTTCTATTACCAGACCATCACTGTTGAACAGCTTCTTTTACCAGACCATCACTGTTGAACAGCTTCTATTACCATCAGACTGTTGAACAGCTTCTATTACCATCAGACTGTTGAACAGCTTCTATTACCAGACCATCAGACTGTTGAACAGCTTCTATTACCATCAGACTGTTGAACAGCTTCTATTACCAGACCATCAGACTGTTGAACAGCTTCTATTAGCAGACCATCAGACTGTTGAACAGCTTCTATTACCATCAGACTGTTGAACAGCTTCTAAAACCAGGCCATCATCAGACTGTTGAACAGCTTCTATTACCAGACCGTGACTGTTGAACAGCTTCTATTACCAGACCATCAGACTGTTGAACAGCTTATATTACCAGACCATCAGACTGTTGAACAGCTTCTATCACCAGACCATCAGACTGTTGAACAGCTTCTATTACCATCAGACTGTTGAACAGCTTCTATTACCAGGCCATCATCAGACTGTTGAACAGCTTCTATTACCAGACCATCAGACTGTTGAACAGCTTATATTACCAGACCATCAGACTGTTGAACAGCTTCTATAACCAGACCATCAGACTGTTGAACAGCTTCTATCACCAGACCATCAGACTGTTGAACAGCTTCTTTTACCAGACCATCAGACTGTTGAACAGCTTCTATTACCAGACCATCAGACTGTTGAACAGCTTCTATTATCAGATCATTAGACTGTTAAACAGCTTCTATTACCATCAGACTGTTGAACAGCTTCTTTTACCAGACTGTCACTGTTGAACAGCTTCTTTTACCACACCATCAGACTGTTGAACAGCTTCTATTACCATCAGACTGTTGAACAGCTTCTATTACCAGGCCATCATCAGACTGTTGAACATCTTCTATTACCAGACCGTGACTGTTGAACAGCTTCTATTACCAGACCATCAGACTGTTGAACAGCTTATATTACCAGACCATCAGACTGTTGAACAGCTTCTATCACCAGACCATCAGACTGTTGAACAGCTTCTATTACCATCAGACTGTTGAACAGCTTCTATTACCAGGCCATCATCAGACTGTTGAACAGCTTCTATTACCAGACCGTGACTGTTGAACAGCTTCTATTACCAGACCATCAGACTGTTGAACAGCTTATATTACCAGACCATCAGACTGTTGAACAGCTTCTATTACCAGACCATCAGACTGTTGAACAGCTTCTTTCACCAGACCATCAGACTGTTGAACAGCTTCTTTTACCAGACCATCAGACTGTTGAACAGCTTCTATTACCAGACCATCAGACTGTTGAACAGCTTCTATTACCAGACCATCAGACTGTTGAACAGCTTCTATTACCATCAGGCTGTTGATCAGCTTCTATTACCAGACCATCACTGTTGAACAGCTTCTATTACCAGGCCATCATCAGACTGTTGAACAGCTTCTATCACCAGACCGTCAGACTGTTGAACAGCTTCTATTACCAGACCACCAGACTGTTGAACAGCTTCTTTTACCAGACCATCAGACTGTTGAACAGCTTCTATTACCAGACCATCAGACTGTTGAACAGCTTCTATTACCATCAGACTGTTGAACAGCTTCTATTACCAGGCCATCAGACTGTTGAACAGCTTCTATTACCATCAGACTGTTGAACAGCTTCTATCACCAGACCATCAGACTGTTGAACAGCTTCTATCACCAGACCATCAGACTGTTGAACAGCTTCTATTACCAGACCATCAGACTGTTGAACAGCTTCTATTACCAGACCATCACTGTTGAACAGCTTCTTTTACCAGACCATCACTGTTGAACAGCTTCTATTACCATCAGACTGTTGAACAGCTTCTATTACCATCAGACTGTAGAACAGCTTCTATTACCAGACCATCAGACTGTTGAACAGCTTCTATTACCATCAGACTGTTGAACAGCTTCTATTACCAGACCATCAGACTGTTGAACAGCTTCTATTAGCAGACCATCAGACTGTTGAACAGCTTCTATTACCATCAGACTGTTGAACAGCTTCTAAAACCAGGCCATCATCAGACTGTTGAACAGCTTCTATTACCAGACCGTGACTGTTGAACAGCTTCTATTACCAGACCATCAGACTGTTGAACAGCTTATATTACCAGACCATCAGACTGTTGAACAGCTTCTATCACCAGACCATCAGACTGTTGAACAGCTTCTATTACCATCAGACTGTTGAACAGCTTCTATTACCATCAGACTGTTGAACAGCTTCTATTACCAGGCCATCATCAGACTGTTGAACAGCTTCTATTACCAGACCATCAGACTGTTGAACAGCTTATATTACCAGACCATCAGACTGTTGAACAGCTTCTATTACCAGACCATCAGACTGTTGAACAGCTTCTATTACCAGACCATCAGACTGTTGAACAGCTTCTATTACCATCAGGCTGTTGATCAGCTTCTATTACCAGACCATCACTGTTGAACAGCTTCTATTACCAGGCCATCATCAGACTGTTGAACAGCTTCTATCACCAGACCATCAGACTGTTGAACAGCTTCTATTACCAGACCATCAGACTGTTGAACAGCTTCTATTACCAGACCATCACTGTTGAACAGCTTCTTTTATCAGACCATCACTGTTGAACAGCTTCTATTACCATCAGACTGTTGAACAGCTTCTATTACCATCAGACTGTTGAACAGCTTCTATTACCAGACCATCAGACTGTTGAACAGCTTCTATTACCATCAGACTGTTGAACAGCTTCTATTACCAGACCATCAGACTGTTGAACAGCTTCTATTAGCAGACCATCAGACTGTTGAACAGCTTCTATTACCATCAGACTGTTGAACAGCTTCTAAAACCAGGCCATCATCAGACTGTTGAACAGCTTCTATTACCAGACCGTGACTGTTGAACAGCTTCTATTACCAGACCATCAGACTGTTGAACAGCTTATATTACCAGACCATCAGACTGTTGAACAGCTTCTATCACCAGACCATCAGACTGTTGAACACCTTCTATTACCATCAGACTGTTGAACAGCTTCTATTACCAGGCCATCATCAGACTGTTGAACAGCTTCTATTACCAGACCATCAGACTGTTGAACAGCTTCTATTACCAGACCATCAGACTGTTGAACAGCTTCTATTACCATCAGACTGTTGAACAGCTTCTAAAACCAGGCCATCATCAGACTGTTGAACAGCTTCTATTACCAGACCGTGACTGTTGAACAGCTTCTATTACCAGACCATCAGACTGTTGAACAGCTTATATTACCAGACCATCAGACTGTTGAACAGCTTCTATCACCAGACCATCAGACTGTTGAACAGCTTCTATTACCATCAGACTGTTGAACAGCTTCTATTACCATGCCATCATCAGACTGTTGAACAGCTTCTATTACCAGACCATCAGACTGTTGAACAGCTTCTATTACGAGACCATCAGACTGTTGAACAGCTTCTATTACCATCAGGCTGTTGATCAGCTTCTATTACCAGACCATCACTGTTGAACAGCTTCTATTACCAGGCCATCATCAGACTGTTGAACAGCTTCTATCACCAGACCGTCAGACTGTTGAACAGCTTCTATTACCATCAGACTGTTGAACAGCTTCTATTACCAGACCATCAGACTGTTGAACAGCTTCTTTTACCAGACCATCAGACTGTTGAACAGCTTCTATCACCAGACCATCAGACTGTTGAACAGCTTCTATTAACAGACCATCACTGTTGAACAGCTTCTATTACCAGACCACCAGACTGTTGAACAGCTTCTTTTACCAGACCATCAGACTGTTGAACAGCTTCTATCACCAGACCATCAGACTGTTGAACAGCTTCTATTAACAGACCATCACTGTTGAACAGCTTCTTTTACCAGACCATCACTGTTGAACAGCTTCTATTACCATCAGACTGTTGAACAGCTTCTATTACCATCAGACTGTTGAACAGCTTCTATTACCAGACCATCAGACTGTTGAAGAGCTTCTATTACCATCAGACTGTTGAACAGCTTCTATTACCAGACCATCAGACTGTTGAACAGCTTCTATTAGCAGACCATCAGACTGTTGAACAGCTTCTATTACCATCAGACTGTTGAACAGCTTCTAAAACCAGGCCATCATCAGACTGTTGAACAGCTTCTATTACCAGACCGTGACTGTTGAACAGCTTCTATTACCAGACCATCAGACTGTTGAACAGCTTATATTACCAGACCATCAGACTGTTGAACAGCTTCTATCACCAGACCATCAGACTGTTGAACAGCTTCTATTACCATCAGACTGTTGAACAGCTTCTATTACCAGGCCATCATCAGACTGTTGAACAGCTTCTATTACCAGACCATCAGACTGTTGAACAGCTTATATTACCAGACCATCAGACTGTTGAACAGCTTCTATTACCAGACCATCAGACTGTTGAACAGCTTCTATTACCAGACCATCAGACTGTTGAACAGCTTCTATTACCATCAGGCTGTTGATCAGCTTCTATTACCAGACCATCACTGTTGAACAGCTTCTATTACCAGGCCATCATCAGACTGTTGAACAGCTTCTATCACCAGACCGTCAGACTGTTGAACAGCTTCTATTACCAGACCACCAGACTGTTGAACAGCTTCTTTTACCAGACCATCAGACTGTTGAACAGCTTCTATCACCAGACCATCAGACTGTTGAACAGCTTCTATTACCAGACCATCAGACTGTTGAACAGCTTCTATTACCAGACCATCACTGTTGAACAGCTTCTTTTACCAGACCATCACTGTTGAACAGCTTCTATTACCATCAGACTGTTGAACAGCTTCTATTACCAGACCATCAGACTGTTGAACAGCTTCTATTAGCAGACCATCAGACTGTTGAACAGCTTCTATTACCATCAGACTGTTGAACAGCTTCTAAAACCAGGCCATCATCAGACTGTTGAACAGCTTCTATTACCAGACCGTGACTGTTGAACAGCTTCTATTACCAGACCATCAGACTGTTGAACAGCTTATATTACCAGACCATCAGACTGTTGAACAGCTTCTATCACCAGACCATCAGACTGTTGAACAGCTTCTATTACCATCAGACTGTTGAACAGCTTCTATTACCAGGCCATCATCAGACTGTTGAACAGCTTCTATTACCAGACCATCAGACTGTTGAACAGCTTATATTACCAGACCATCAGACTGTTGAACAGCTTCTATTACCAGACCATCAGACTGTTGAACAGCTTCTATTACCAGACCATCAGACTGTTGAACAGCTTCTATTACCATCAGGCTGTTGATCAGCTTCTATTACCAGACCATCACTGTTGAACAGCTTCTATTACCAGGCCATCATCAGACTGTTGAACAGCTTCTATCACCAGACCGTCAGACTGTTGAACAGCTTCTATTACCAGACCACCAGACTGTTGAACAGCTTCTTTTACCAGACCATCAGACTGTTGAACAGCTTCTATCACCAGACCATCAGACTGTTGAACAGCTTCTATTACCAGACCATCAGACTGTTGAACAGCTTCTATTACCAGACCATCACTGTTGAACAGCTTCTTTTACCAGACCATCACTGTTGAACAGCTTCTATTACCATCAGACTGTTGAACAGCTTCTATTACCATCAGACTGTTGAACAGCTTCTATTACCATCAGACTGTTGAACAGCTTCTATTACCATCAGACTGTTGAACAGCTTCTATTACCAGACCATCAGACTGTTGAACAGCTTCTATTAGCAGACCATCAGACTGTTGAACAGCTTCTATTACCATCAGACTGTTGAACAGCTTCTAAAACCAGGCCATCATCAGACTGTTGAACAGCTTCTATTACCAGACCGTGACTGTTGAACAGCTTCTATTACCAGACCATCAGACTGTTGAACAGCTTATATTACCAGACCATCAGACTGTTGAACAGCTTCTATCACCAGACCATCAGACTGTTGAACAGCTTCTATTACCATCAGACTGTTGAACAGCTTCTATTACCAGGCCATCATCAGACTGTTGAACAGCTTCTATTACCAGACCATCAGACTGTTGAACAGCTTATATTACCAGACCATCAGACTGTTGAACAGCTTCTATAACCAGACCATCAGACTGTTGAACAGCTTCTATCACCAGACCATCAGACTGTTGAACAGCTTCTTTTACCAGACCATCAGACTGTTGAACAGCTTCTATTACCAGACCATCAGACTGTTGAACAGCTTCTATTATCAGATCATCAGACTGTTAAACAGCTTCTATTACCATCAGACTGTTGAACAGCTTCTTTTACCAGACTGTCACTGTTGAACAGCTTCTTTTACCACACCATCAGACTGTTGAACAGCTTCTATTACCATCAGACTGTTGAACAGCTTCTATTACCAGACCATCAGACTGTTGAACAACTTCTATTACCAGACCATCAGACTGTTGAACAGCTTCTATTACCATCAGACTGTTGAACCGCTTCTATCACCAGACCATCAGACTGTTGAACAGCTTCTATTACCATCAGACAGTTGAACAGCTTCTATCACCAGACCATCAGACTGTTGAACAGCTTCTATTACCATCAGACTGTTGAACAGCTTCTAAAACCAGGCCATCATCAGACTGTTGAACAGCTTCTATTACCAGACCGTGACTGTTGAACAGCTTCTATTACCAGACCATCAGACTGTTGAACAGCTTATATTACCAGACCATCAGACTGTTGAACAGCTTCTATCACCAGACCATCAGACTGTTGAACAGCTTCTATTACCATCAGACTGTTGAACAGCTTCTATTACCAGGCCATCATCAGACTGTTGAACAGCTTCTATTACCATACCGTGACTGTTGAACAGCTTCTATTACCAGACCATCAGACTGTTGAACAGCTTATATTACCAGACCATCAGACTGTTGAACAGCTTCTATTACCAGACCATCAGACTGTTGAACAGCTTCTTTCACCAGACCATCAGACTGTTGTACAGCTTCTTTTACCAGACCATCAGACTGTTGAACAGCTTCTATTACCAGACCATCAGACTGTTGAACAGCTTCTATTACCAGACCATCAGACTGTTGAACAGCTTCTATTACCATCAGGCTGTTGATCAGCTTCTATTACCAGACCATCACTGTTGAACAGCTTCTATTACCAGGCCATCATCAGACTGTTGAACAGCTTCTATCACCAGACCGTCAGACTGTTGAACAGCTTCTATTACCAGACCACCAGACTGTTGAACAGCTTCTTTTACCAGACCATCAGACTGTTGAACAGCTTCTATTACCAGACCATCAGACTGTTGAACAGCTTCTATTACCAGACCATCACTGTTGAACAGCTTCTTTTACCAGACCATCACTGTTGAACAGCTTCTATTACCATCAGACTGTTGAACAGCTTCTATTACCATCAGACTGTTGAACAGCTTCTATTACCAGACCATCAGACTGTTGAACAGCTTCTATTACCATCAGACTGTTGAACAGCTTCTATTACCAGACCATCAGACTGTTGAACAGCTTCTATTAGCAGACCATCAGACTGTTGAACAGCTTCTATTACCATCAGACTGTTGAACAGCTTCTAAAACCAGGCCATCATCAGACTGTTGAACAGCTTCTATTACCAGACCGTGACTGTTGAACAGCTTCTATTACCAGACCATCAGACTGTTGAACAGCTTATATTACCAGACCATCAGACTGTTGAACAGCTTCTATCACCAGACCATCAGACTGTTGAACAGCTTCTATTACCATCAGACTGTTGAACAGCTTCTATTACCAGGCCATCATCAGACTGTTGAACAGCTTCTATTACCAGACCATCAGACTGTTGAACAGCTTATATTACCAGACCATCAGACTGTTGAACAGCTTCTATTACCAGACCATCAGACTGTTGAACAGCTTCTATTACCAGACCATCAGACTGTTGAACAGCTTCTATTACCATCAGGCTGTTGATCAGCTTCTATTACCAGACCATCACTGTTGAACAGCTTCTATTACCAGGCCATCATCAGACTGTTGAACAGCTTCTATCACCAGACCGTCAGACTGTTGAACAGCTTCTATTACCAGACCACCAGACTGTTGAACAGCTTCTTTTACCAGACCATCAGACTGTTGAACAGCTTCTATCACCAGACCATCAGACTGTTGAACAGCTTCTATTACCAGACCATCAGACTGTTGAACAGCTTCTATTACCAGACCATCACTGTTGAACAGCTTCTTTTACCAGACCATCACTGTTGAACAGCTTCTATTACCATCAGACTGTTGAACAGCTTCTATTACCATCAGACTGTTGAACAGCTTCTATTACCAGACCATCAGACTGTTGAACAGCTTCTATTACCATCAGACTGTTGAACAGCTTCTATTACCAGACCATCAGACTGTTGAACAGCTTCTATTAGCAGACCATCAGACTGTTGAACAGCTTCTATTACCATCAGACTGTTGAACAGCTTCTAAAACCAGGCCATCATCAGACTGTTGAACAGCTTCTATTACCAGACGGTGACTGTTGAACAGCTTCTATTACCAGACCATCAGACTGTTGAACAGCTTATATTACCAGACCATCAGACTGTTGAACAGCTTCTATCACCAGACCATCAGACTGTTGAACAGCTTCTATTACCATCAGACTGTTGAACAGCTTCTATTACCAGGCCATCATCAGACTGTTGAACAGCTTCTATTACCAGACCATCAGACTGTTGAACAGCTTATATTACCAGACCATCAGACTGTTGAACAGCTTCTATTACCAGACCATCAGACTGTTGAACAGCTTCTATTACCAGACCATCAGACTGTTGAACAGCTTCTATTACCATCAGGCTGTTGATCAGCTTCTATTACCAGACCATCACTGTTGAACAGCTTCTATTACCAGGCCATCATCAGACTGTTGAACAGCTTCTATCACCAGACCGTCAGACTGTTGAACAGCTTCTATTACCAGACCACCAGACTGTTGAACAGCTTCTTTTACCAGACCATCAGACTGTTGAACAGCTTCTATCACCAGACCATCAGACTGTTGAACAGCTTCTATCACCAGACCATCAGACTGTTGAACAGCTTCTATTACCAGACCATCACTGTTGAACAGCTTCTTTTACCAGACCATCACTGTTGAACAGCTTCTATTACCATCAGACTGTTGAACAGCTTCTATTACCATCAGACTGTTGAACAGCTTCTATTACCAGACCATCAGACTGTTGAACAGCTTCTATTACCATCAGACTGTTGAACAGCTTCTATTACCAGACCATCAGACTGTTGAACAGCTTCTATTAGCAGACCATCAGACTGTTGAACAGCTTCTATTACCATCAGACTGTTGAACAGCTTCTAAAACCAGGCCATCATCAGACTGTTGAACAGCTTCTATTACCAGACCGTGACTGTTGAACAGCTTCTATTACCAGACCATCAGACTGTTGAACAGCTTATATTACCAGACCATCAGACTGTTGAACAGCTTCTATCACCAGACCATCAGACTGTTGAACAGCTTCTATTACCATCAGACTGTTGAACAGCTTCTATTACCAGGCCATCATCAGACTGTTGAACAGCTTCTATTACCAGACCATCAGACTGTTGAACAGCTTATATTACCAGACCATCAGACTGTTGAACAGCTTCTATAACCAGACCATCAGACTGTTGAACAGCTTCTATCACCAGACCATCAGACTGTTGAACAGCTTCTTTTACCAGACCATCAGACTGTTGAACAGCTTCTATTACCAGACCATCAGACTGTTGAACAGCTTCTATTATCAGATCATTAGACTGTTAAACAGCTTCTATTACCATCAGACTGTTGAACAGCTTCTTTTACCAGACTGTCACTGTTGAACAGCTTCTTTTACCACACCATCAGACTGTTGAACAGCTTCTATTACCATCAGACTGTTGAACAGCTTCTATTACCAGACCATCAGACTGTTGAACAGCTTCTATTACCAGACCATCAGACTGTTGAACAGCTTCTATTACCATCAGACTGTTGAACCGCTTCTATCACCAGACCATCAGACTGTTGAACAGCTTCTATTACCATCAGACTGTTGAACAGCTTCTATCACCAGACCATCAGACTGTTGAACAGCTTCTATTACCATCAGACTGTTGAACAGCTTCTAAAACCAGGCCATCATCAGACTGTTGAACAGCTTCTATTACCAGACCGTGACTGTTGAACAGCTTCTATTACCAGACCATCAGACTGTTGAACAGCTTATATTACCAGACCATCAGACTGTTGAACAGCTTCTATCACCAGACCATCAGACTGTTGAACAGCTTCTATTACCATCAGACTGTTGAACAGCTTCTATTACCAGGCCATCATCAGACTGTTGAACAGCTTCTATTACCAGACCGTGACTGTTGAACAGCTTCTATCACCAGACCATCAGACTGTTTAACAGCTTCTTTTACCAGACCATCAGACTGTTGAACAGCTTCTATTACCAGACCATCAGACTGTTAAACAGCTTCTATTATCAGATCATCAGACTGTTAAACAGCTTCTATTACCATCAGACTGTTGAACAGCTTCTTTTACCAGACTGTCACTGTTGAACAGCTTCTTTTACCAGACCATCAGACTGTTGAACAGCTTCTATTACCATCAGACTGTTGAACAGCTTCTATTACCAGACCATCAGACTGTTGAACAGCTTCTATTACCAGACAATCAGACTGTTGAACAGCTTCTATTACCATCAGACTGTTGAACCGCTTCTATCACCAGACCATCAGACTGTTGAACAGCTTCTATTACCATCAGACTGTTGAACAGCTTCTATCACCAGACCATCAGACTGTTGAACAGCTTCTATTACCATCAGACTGTTGAACAGCTTCTATCACCAGACCATCAGACTGTTGAACAGCTTCTATTACCAGACCATCAGACTGTTGAACAGCTTCTATTACCATCAGACTGTTGAACAGCTTCTATCACCAGACCATCAGACTGTTGAACAGCTTCTATTACCATCAGACTGTTGAACAGCTTCTATTACCAGGCCATCATCAGACTGTTGAACAGCTTCTATTACCAGACCGTGACTTTTGAACAGCTTCTATTACCAGACCATCAGACTGTTGAACAGCTTATATTACCAGACCATCAGACTGTTGAACAGCTTCTATTACCAAACCATCAGACTGTTGAACAGCTTCTATCACCAGACCATCAGACTGTTGAACATCTTCTTTTACCAGACCATCAGACTGTTGAACAGCTTCTATTACCATCAGACTGTTGAACAGCTTCTATTACCAGACCATCACTGTTGAACAGCTTCTATTACCAGGCCATCATCAGACTGTTGAACAGCTTCTATCACCAGACCGTCAGACTGTTGAACAGCTTCTATTACCAGACCATCAGACTGTTGAACAGCTTCTATTACCAGATCATCAGACTGTTGAACAGCTTCTATTACCATCAGACTGTTGAACAGCTTCTATTACCATCAGACTGTTGAACAGCTTCTATTACCATCAGACTGTTGAACAGCTTCTATTACCAGGCCATCAGACTTTTGAACAGCTTCTATTACCAGACCATCAGACTGTTGAACAGCTTCTATCACCAGACCATCAGACTGTTGAACAGCTTCTATCACCAGACCATCAGACTGTTGAACAGCTTCTATTACCAGACCATCACTGTTGAACAGCTTCTTTTACCAGACCATCACTGTTGAACAGCTTCTATTACCATCAGACTGTTGAACAGCTTCTATTACCATCAGACTGTTGAACAGCTTCTATTACCAGACCATCAGACTGTTGAACAGCTTCTATTAGCAGACCATCAGACTGTTGAACAGCTTCTATTACCATCAGACTGTTGAACAGCTTCTAAAACCAGGCCATCATCAGACTGTTGAACAGCTTCTATTACCAGACCGTGACTGTTGAACAGCTTCTATTACCAGACCATCAGACTGTTGAACAGCTTATATTACCAGACCATCAGACTGTTGAACAGCTTCTATCACCAGACCATCAGACTGTTGAACAGCTTCTATTACCATCAGACTGTTGAACAGCTTCTATTACCAGGCCATCATCAGACTGTTGAACAGCTTCTATTACCAGACCATCAGACTGTTGAACAGCTTATATTACCAGACCATCAGACTGTTGAACAGCTTCTATAACCAGACCATCAGACTGTTGAACAGCTTCTATCACCAGACCATCAGACTGTTGAACAGCTTCTTTTACCAGACCATCAGACTGTTGAACAGCTTCTATTACCAGACCATCAGACTGTTGAACAGCTTCTATTATCAGATCATCAGACTGTTAAACAGCTTCTATTACCATCAGACTGTTGAACAGCTTCTTTTACCAGACTGTCACTGTTGAACAGCTTCTTTTACCACACCATCAGACTGTTGAACAGCTTCTATTACCATCAGACTGTTGAACAGCTTCTATTACCAGACCATCAGACTGTTGAACAGCTTCTATTACCAGACCATCAGACTGTTGAACAGCTTCTATTACCATCAGACTGTTGAACCGCTTCTATCACCAGACCATCAGACTGTTGAACAGCTTCTATTACCATCAGACTGTTGAACAGCTTCTATCACCAGACCATCAGACTGTTGAACAGCTTCTATTACCATCAGACTGTTGAACAGCTTCTAAAACCAGGCCATCATCAGACTGTTGAACAGCTTCTATTACCAGACCGTGACTGTTGAACAGCTTCTATTACCAGACCATCAGACTGTTGAACAGCTTATATTACCAGACCATCAGACTGTTGAACAGCTTCTATCACCAGACCATCAGACTGTTGAACAGCTTCTATTACCATCAGACTGTTGAACAGCTTCTATTACCAGGCCATCATCAGACTGTTGAACAGCTTCTATTACCAGAACGTGACTGTTGAACAGCTTCTATCACCAGACCATCAGACTGTTGAACAGCTTCTTTTACCAGACCATCAGACTGTTGAACAGCTTCTATTACCAGACCATCAGACTGTTAAACAGCTTCTATTATCAGATCATCAGACTGTTAAACAGCTTCTATTACCATCAGACTGTTGAACAGCTTCTTTTACCAGACTGTCACTGTTGAACAGCTTCTTTTACCAGACCATCAGACTGTTGAACAGCTTCTATTACCATCAGACTGTTGAACAGCTTCTATTACCAGACCATCAGACTGTTGAACAGCTTCTATTACCAGACAATCAGACTGTTGAACAGCTTCTATTACCATCAGACTGTTGAACCGCTTCTATCACCAGACCATCAGACTGTTGAACAGCTTCTATTACCATCAGACTGTTGAACAGCTTCTATCACCAGACCATCAGACTGTTGAACAGCTTCTATTACCATCAGACTGTTGAACAGCTTCTATCACCAGACCATCAGACTGTTGAACAGCTTCTATTACCAGACCATCAGACTGTTGAACAGCTTCTATTACCATCAGACTGTTGAACAGCTTCTATCACCAGACCATCAGACTGTTGAACAGCTTCTATTACCATCAGACTGTTGAACAGCTTCTATTACCAGGCCATCATCAGACTGTTGAACAGCTTCTATTACCAGACCGTGACTTTTGAACAGCTTCTATTACCAGACCATCAGACTGTTGAACAGCTTATATTACCAGACCATCAGACTGTTGAACAGCTTCTATTACCAAACCATCAGACTGTTGAACAGCTTCTATCACCAGACCATCAGACTGTTGAACATCTTCTTTTACCAGACCATCAGACTGTTGAACAGCTTCTATTACCATCAGACTGTTGAACAGCTTCTATTACCAGACCATCACTGTTGAACAGCTTCTATTACCAGGCCATCATCAGACTGTTGAACAGCTTCTATCACCAGACCGTCAGACTGTTGAACAGCTTCTATTACCAGACCATCAGACTGTTGAACAGCTTCTATTACCAGATCATCAGACTGTTGAACAGCTTCTATTACCATCAGACTGTTGAACAGCTTCTATTACCATCAGACTGTTGAACAGCTTCTATTACCATCAGACTGTTGAACAGCTTCTATTACCAGGCCATCAGACTTTTGAACAGCTTCTATTACCAGACCATCAGACTGTTGAACAGCTTCTATTACCATCAGACTGTTGAACAGCTTCTATTACCATCAGACTGTTGAACAGCTTCTATTACCAGACCATCACTGTTGAACAGCTTCTATTACCAGGCCATCATCAGACTGTTGAACAGCTTCTATCACCAGACCGTCAGACTGTTGAACAGCTTCTATTACCAGACCATCAGACTGTTGAACAGCTTCTATTACCAGATCATCAGACTGTTGAACAGCTTCTATTACCATCAGACTGTTGAACAGCTTCTATTACCATCAGACTGTTGAACAGCTTCTATTACCATCAGACTGTTGAACAGCTTCTATTACCAGGCCATCAGACTTTTGAACAGCTTCTATTACCAGACCATCAGACTGTTGAACAGCTTCTATTACCATCAGACTGTTGAACAGCTTCTATTACCATCAGACTGTTGAACAGCTTCTATTATCAGGCCATCAGACTGTTGAACAGCTTCTATTACCATCAGACTGTTGAACAGCTTCTATTATCAGATCATCAGACTGTTGAACAGCTTCTATTACCATCAGACTGCTGAACAGCTTCTATTACCAGACTGTCACTGTTGAACAGCTTCTTTTACCAGACCATCAGACTGTTGAACAGCTTCTATTACCATCAGACTGTTGAACAGCTTCTATTATCAGATCATCAGACTGTTAAACAGCTTCTATTACCATCAGACTGTTGAACAGCTTCTATTACCAGACTGTCACTGTTGAACAGCTTCTTTTACCAGACCATCAGACTGTTGAACAGCTTCTATTACCATCAGACTGTTGAACAGCTTCTATCACCAGACCATCAGACTGTTGAACAGCTTCTATTACCATCAGACTGTTGAACAGCTTCTATCACCAGACCATCAGACTGTTGAACAGCTTCTATCTCCAGACCATCAGACTGTTGAACAGCTTCTATCACCAGACCATCAGACTGTTGAACAGCTTATATTACCAGACCATCAGACTGTTGAACAGCTTCTATCACCAGACCATCAGACTGTTGAACAGCTTCTATTACCATCAGACTGTTGAACAGCTTCTATTACCAGACCATCAGACTGTTGAACAGCTTATATTACCAGACCATCAGACTGTTGAACAGCTTCTATTACCAGACCATCAGACTGTTGAACAGCTTCTATCACCAGACCATCAGACTGTTGAACAGCTTCTTTTACCAGACCATCAGACTGTTTAACAGCTTCTATTACCAGACCATCAGACTGTTGAACAGCTTCTATTACCAGACCATCAGGCTGTTGATCAGCTTCTATTACCAGACCATCACTGTTGAACAGCTTCTATTACCAGGCCATCATCAGACTGTTGAACAGCTTCTATCACCAGACCGTCAGACTGTTGAACAGCTTCTATTACCAGACATCCAGACTGTTGAACAGCTTCTTTTACCAGACCATCAGACTGTTGAACAGCTTCTATCACCAGACCATCAGACTGTTGAACATCTTCTATTACCAGACCATCACTGTTGAACAGCTTCTTTTACCAGACCATCACTGTTGAACAGCTTCTATTACCATCAGACTGTTGAACAGCTTCTATTACCATCAGACTGTTGAACAGCTTCTATTACCAGACCATCAGACTGTTGAACAGCTTCTATTACCATCAGACTGTTGAACAGCTTCTATTACCAGACCATCAGACTGTTGAACAGCTTCTATTAGCAGACCATCAGACTGTTGAACAGCTTCTATTACCATCAGACTGTTGAACAGCTTCTATTACCAGGCCATCATCAGACTGTTGAACAGCTTCTATTACCAGACCGTGACTGTTGAACAGCTTCTATTACCAGACCATCAGACTGTTGAACATCTTCTTTTACCAGACCATCAGACTGTTGAACAGCTTCTATCACCAGACCATCAGACTGTTGAACAGCTTCTATTACCATCAGACTGTTGAACAGCTTCTATTACCAGGCCATCATCAGACTGTTGAACAGCTTCTATTACCAGACCGTGACTGTTGAACAGCTTCTATTACCAGACCATCAGACTGTTGAACAGCTTCTATTAGCAGACCATCAGACTGTTGAACAGCTTCTATTACCAGACCATCAGACTGTTGAACAGCTTCTATCACCAGACCATCAGACTGTTGAACAGCTTCTTTTACCAGACCATCAGACTGTTGAACTGCTTCTATTACCAGAGCATCAGACTGTTGAACAGCTTCTATTATCAGATCATCAGACTGTTAAACAGCTTCTATTACCATCAGACTGTTGAACAGCTTCTATTACCAGACCATCAGACTGTTGAACAGCTTCTATTAGCAGACCATCAGACTGTTGAACAGCTTCTATTACCATCAGACTGTTGAACAGCTTCTATTACCAGGCCATCATCAGACTGTTGAACAGCTTCTATTACCCGACCGTGACTGTTGAACAGCTTCTATTACCAGACCATCAGACTGTTGAACAGCTTCTATTACCAGACCATCAGACTGTTGAACAGCTTCTATCACCAGACCATCAGACTGTTGAACAGCTTCTTTTACCAGACCATCAGACTGTTGAACAGCTTCTATTACCAGACCATCAGACTGTTGAAAAGCTTCTATTATCAGATCATCAGACTGTTAAACAGCTTCTATTACCATCAGACTGTTGAACAGCTTCTATTACCAGACCATCAGACTGTTGAACAGCTTCTATTAGCAGACCATCAGACTGTTGAACAGCTTCTATTACCATCAGACTGTTGAACAGCTTCTATTACCAGGCCATCATCAGACTGTTGAACAGCTTCTATTACCAGACCGTGACTGTTGAACAGCTTCTATTACCAGACCATCAGACTGTTGAACAGCTTCTATTACCAGACCATCAGACTGTTGAACAGCTTCTATTACCAGACCATCAGACTATTGAACAGCTTCTATCACCAGACCATCAGACTGTTGAACAGCTTCTTTTACCAGACCATCAGACTGTTGAACAGCTTCTATTACCAGACCATCAGACTGTTGAACAGCTTCTATTATCAGATCATCAGACTGTTAAACAGCTTCTATTACCATCAGACTGTTGAACAGCTTCTATTACCAGACTGTCACTGTTGAACAGCTTCTTTTACCAGACCATCAGACTGTTGAACAGCTTCTATTACCATCAGACTGTTGAACAGCTTCTATTACCAGACCATCAGACTGTTGAACAGCTTCTATTACCAGACCATCAGACTGTTGAACAGCTTCTATTACCATCAGAACGTTGAACAGCTTCTATCACCAGACCATCAGACTGTTGAACAGCTTCTATTACCATCAGACTGTTGAACAGCTTCTATCACCAGACCATCAGACTGTTGAACAGCTTCTATCACCAGACCATCAGACTGTTGAACAGCTTCTATCACCAGACCATCAGACTGTTGAACAGCTTCTATCACCAGACCATCAGACTGTTGAACAGCTTCTATTACCATCAGACTGTTGAACAGCTTCTATTACCAGACCATCAGACTGTTGAACAGCTTCTATCACCAGACCATCAGACTGTTGAACAGCTTCTATCACCAGACCATCAGACTGTTGAACAGCTTCTGTCACCAGACCATCAGACTGTTGAACAGCTTATATTACCAGACCATCAGACTGTTGAACAGCTTCTATCACCAGACCATCAGACTGTTGAACAGCTTCTATTACCATCAGACTGTTGAACAGCTTCTATTACCAGACCATCAGACTGTTGAACTGCTTCTATCACCAGACCATCAGACTGTTGAACAGCTTCTATCACCAGACCATCAGACTGTTGAACAGCTTCTATTACCAGACCATCAGACTGTTGAACAGCTTCTATTACCATCAGACTGTTGAACAGCTTCTATTACCAGGCCATCAGACTTTTGAACAGCTTCTATTACCAGACCATCAGACTGTTGAACAGCTTCTATTACCATCAGACTGTTGAACAGCTTCTATTACCATCAGACTGTTGAACAGCTTCTATTACCAGACCATCACTGTTGAACAGCTTCTATTACCAGGCCATCATCAGACTGTTGAACAGCTTCTATCACCAGACCGTCAGACTGTTGAACAGCTTCTATTACCAGACCATCAGACTGTTGAACAGCTTCTATTACCAGATCATCAGACTGTTGAACAGCTTCTATTACCATCAGACTGTTGAACAGCTTCTATTACCATCAGACTGTTGAACAGCTTCTATTACCATCAGACTGTTGAACAGCTTCTATTACCAGGCCATCAGACTTTTGAACAGCTTCTATTACCAGACCATCAGACTGTTGAACAGCTTCTATTACCATCAGACTGTTGAACAGCTTCTATTACCATCAGACTGTTGAACAGCTTCTATTATCAGGCCATCAGACTGTTGAACAGCTTCTATTACCATCAGACTGTTGAACAGCTTCTATTATCAGATCATCAGACTGTTGAACAGCTTCTATTACCATCAGACTGCTGAACAGCTTCTATTACCAGACTGTCACTGTTGAACAGCTTCTTTTACCAGACCATCAGACTGTTGAACAGCTTCTATTACCATCAGACTGTTGAACAGCTTCTATTATCAGATCATCAGACTGTTAAACAGCTTCTATTACCATCAGACTGTTGAACAGCTTCTATTACCAGACTGTCACTGTTGAACAGCTTCTTTTACCAGACCATCAGACTGTTGAACAGCTTCTATTACCATCAGACTGTTGAACAGCTTCTATCACCAGACCATCAGACTGTTGAACAGCTTCTATTACCATCAGACTGTTGAACAGCTTCTATCACCAGACCATCAGACTGTTGAACAGCTTCTATCTCCAGACCATCAGACTGTTGAACAGCTTCTATCACCAGACCATCAGACTGTTGAACAGCTTATATTACCAGACCATCAGACTGTTGAACAGCTTCTATCACCAGACCATCAGACTGTTGAACAGCTTCTATTACCATCAGACTGTTGAACAGCTTCTATTACCAGACCATCAGACTGTTGAACAGCTTATATTACCAGACCATCAGACTGTTGAACAGCTTCTATTACCAGACCATCAGACTGTTGAACAGCTTCTATCACCAGACCATCAGACTGTTGAACAGCTTCTTTTACCAGACCATCAGACTGTTTAACAGCTTCTATTACCAGACCATCAGACTGTTGAACAGCTTCTATTACCAGACCATCAGGCTGTTGATCAGCTTCTATTACCAGACCATCACTGTTGAACAGCTTCTATTACCAGGCCATCATCAGACTGTTGAACAGCTTCTATCACCAGACCGTCAGACTGTTGAACAGCTTCTATTACCAGACATCCAGACTGTTGAACAGCTTCTTTTACCAGACCATCAGACTGTTGAACAGCTTCTATCACCAGACCATCAGACTGTTGAACATCTTCTATTACCAGACCATCACTGTTGAACAGCTTCTTTTACCAGACCATCACTGTTGAACAGCTTCTATTACCATCAGACTGTTGAACAGCTTCTATTACCATCAGACTGTTGAACAGCTTCTATTACCAGACCATCAGACTGTTGAACAGCTGCTATTACCATCAGACTGTTGAACAGCTTCTATTACCAGACCATCAGACTGTTGAACAGCTTCTATTAGCAGACCATCAGACTGTTGAACAGCTTCTATTACCATCAGACTGTTGAACAGCTTCTATTACCAGGCCATCATCAGACTGTTGAACAGCTTCTATTACCAGACCATCAGACTATTGAACAGCTTCTATCACCAGACCATCAGACTGTTGAACAGCTTCTTTTACCAGACCATCAGACTGTTGAACAGCTTCTATTACCAGACCATCAGACTGTTGAACAGCTTCTATTATCAGATCATCAGACTGTTAAACAGCTTCTATTACCATCAGACTGTTGAACAGCTTCTATTACCAGACTGTCACTGTTGAACAGCTTCTTTTACCAGACCATCAGACTGTTGAACAGCTTCTATTACCATCAGACTGTTGAACAGCTTCTATTACCAGACCATCAGACTGTTGAACAGCTTCTATTACCAGACCATCAGACTGTTGAACAGCTTCTATTACCATCAGAACGTTGAACAGCTTCTATCACCAGACCATCAGACTGTTGAACAGCTTCTATTACCATCAGACTGTTGAACAGCTTCTATCACCAGACCATCAGACTGTTGAACAGCTTCTATCACCAGACCATCAGACTGTTGAACAGCTTCTATCACCAGACCATCAGACTGTTGAACAGCTTCTATCACCAGACCATCAGACTGTTGAACAGCTTCTATTACCATCAGACTGTTGAACAGCTTCTATTACCAGACCATCAGACTGTTGAACAGCTTCTATCACCAGACCATCAGACTGTTGAACAGCTTCTATCACCAGACCATCAGACTGTTGAACAGCTTCTGTCACCAGACCATCAGACTGTTGAACAGCTTATATTACCAGACCATCAGACTGTTGAACAGCTTCTATCACCAGACCATCAGACTGTTGAACAGCTTCTATTACCATCAGACTGTTGAACAGCTTCTATTACCAGACCATCAGACTGTTGAACTGCTTCTATCACCAGACCATCAGACTGTTGAACAGCTTCTATCACCAGACCATCAGACTGTTGAACAGCTTCTATTACCAGACCATCAGACTGTTGAACAGCTTCTATTACCATCAGACTGTTGAACAGCTTCTATTACCAGGCCATCAGACTTTTGAACAGCTTCTATTACCAGACCATCAGACTGTTGAACAGCTTCTATTACCATCAGACTGTTGAACAGCTTCTATTACCATCAGACTGTTGAACAGCTTCTATTACCAGACCATCACTGTTGAACAGCTTCTATTACCAGGCCATCATCAGACTGTTGAACAGCTTCTATCACCAGACCGTCAGACTGTTGAACAGCTTCTATTACCAGACCATCAGACTGTTGAACAGCTTCTATTACCAGATCATCAGACTGTTGAACAGCTTCTATTACCATCAGACTGTTGAACAGCTTCTATTACCATCAGACTGTTGAACAGCTTCTATTACCATCAGACTGTTGAACAGCTTCTATTACCAGGCCATCAGACTTTTGAACAGCTTCTATTACCAGACCATCAGACTGTTGAACAGCTTCTATTACCATCAGACTGTTGAACAGCTTCTATTACCATCAGACTGTTGAACAGCTTCTATTATCAGGCCATCAGACTGTTGAACAGCTTCTATTACCATCAGACTGTTGAACAGCTTCTATTATCAGATCATCAGACTGTTGAACAGCTTCTATTACCATCAGACTGCTGAACAGCTTCTATTACCAGACTGTCACTGTTGAACAGCTTCTTTTACCAGACCATCAGACTGTTGAACAGCTTCTATTACCATCAGACTGTTGAACAGCTTCTATTATCAGATCATCAGACTGTTAAACAGCTTCTATTACCATCAGACTGTTGAACAGCTTCTATTACCAGACTGTCACTGTTGAACAGCTTCTTTTACCAGACCATCAGACTGTTGAACAGCTTCTATTACCATCAGACTGTTGAACAGCTTCTATCACCAGACCATCAGACTGTTGAACAGCTTCTATTACCATCAGACTGTTGAACAGCTTCTATCACCAGACCATCAGACTGTTGAACAGCTTCTATCTCCAGACCATCAGACTGTTGAACAGCTTCTATCACCAGACCATCAGACTGTTGAACAGCTTATATTACCAGACCATCAGACTGTTGAACAGCTTCTATCACCAGACCATCAGACTGTTGAACAGCTTCTATTCCCATCAGACTGTTGAACAGCTTCTATTACCAGACCATCAGACTGTTGAACAGCTTATATTACCAGACCATCAGACTGTTGAACAGCTTCTATTACCAGACCATCAGACTGTTGAACAGCTTCTATCACCAGACCATCAGACTGTTGAACAGCTTCTTTTACCAGACCATCAGACTGTTTAACAGCTTCTATTACCAGACCATCAGACTGTTGAACAGCTTCTATTACCAGACCATCAGGCTGTTGATCAGCTTCTATTACCAGACCATCACTGTTGAACAGCTTCTATTACCAGGCCATCATCAGACTGTTGAACAGCTTCTATCACCAGACCGTCAGACTGTTGAACAGCTTCTATTACCAGACATCCAGACTGTTGAACAGCTTCTTTTACCAGACCATCAGACTGTTGAACAGCTTCTATCACCAGACCATCAGACTGTTGAACATCTTCTATTACCAGACCATCACTGTTGAACAGCTTCTTTTACCAGACCATCACTGTTGAACAGCTTCTATTACCATCAGACTGTTGAACAGCTTCTATTACCATCAGACTGTTGAACAGCTTCTATTACCAGGCCATCAGACTGTTGAACAGCTTCTATTACCATCAGACTGTTGAACAGCTTCTATTACCAGACCATCAGACTGTTGAACAGCTTCTATTAGCAGACCATCAGACTGTTGAACAGCTTCTATTACCATCAGACTGTTGAACAGCTTCTATTACCAGGCCATCATCAGACTGTTGAACAGCTTCTATTACCAGACCGTGACTGTTGAACAGCTTCTATTACCAGACCATCAGACTGTTGAACATCTTCTTTTACCAGACCATCAGACTGTTGAACAGCTTCTATCACCAGACCATCAGACTGTTGAACAGCTTCTATTACCATCAGACTGTTGAACAGCTTCTATTACCAGGCCATCATCAGACTGTTGAACAGCTTCTATTACCAGACCGTGACTGTTGAACAGCTTCTATTACCAGACCATCAGACTGTTGAACAGCTTCTATTAGCAGACCATCAGACTGTTGAACAGCTTCTATTACCAGACCATCAGACTGTTGAACAGCTTCTATCACCAGACCATCAGACTGTTGAACAGCTTCTTTTACCAGACCATCAGACTGTTGAACTGCTTCTATTACCAGACCATCAGACTGTTGAACAGCTTCTATTATCAGATCATCAGACTGTTAAACAGCTTCTATTACCATCAGACTGTTGAACAGCTTCTATTACCAGACCATCAGACTGTTGAACAGCTTCTATTAGCAGACCATCAGACTGTTGAACAGCTTCTATTACCATCAGACTGTTGAACAGCTTCTATTACCAGGCCATCATCAGACTGTTGAACAGCTTCTATTACCCGACCGTGACTGTTGAACAGCTTCTATTACCAGACCATCAGACTGTTGAACAGCTTCTATTACCAGACCATCAGACTGTTGAACAGCTTCTATCACCAGACCATCAGACTGTTGAACAGCTTCTTTTACCAGACCATCAGACTGTTGAACAGCTTCTATTACCAGACCATCAGACTGTTGAAAAGCTTCTATTATCAGATCATCAGACTGTTAAACAGCTTCTATTACCATCAGACTGTTGAACAGCTTCTATTACCAGACCATCAGACTGTTGAACAGCTTCTATTAGCAGACCATCAGACTGTTGAACAGCTTCTATTACCATCAGACTGTTGAACAGCTTCTATTACCAGGCCATCATCAGACTGTTGAACAGCTTCTATTACCAGACCGTGACTGTTGAACAGCTTCTATTACCAGACCATCAGACTGTTGAACAGCTTCTATTACCAGACCATCAGACTGTTGAACAGCTTCTATTACCAGACCATCAGACTATTGAACAGCTTCTATCACCAGACCATCAGACTGTTGAACAGCTTCTTTTACCAGACCATCAGACTGTTGAACAGCTTCTATTACCAGACCATCAGACTGTTGAACAGCTTCTATTATCAGATCATCAGACTGTTAAACAGCTTCTATTACCATCAGACTGTTGAACAGCTTCTATTACCAGACTGTCACTGTTGAACAGCTTCTTTTACCAGACCATCAGACTGTTGAACAGCTTCTATTACCATCAGACTGTTGAACAGCTTCTATTACCAGACCATCAGACTGTTGAACAGCTTCTATTACCAGACCATCAGACTGTTGAACAGCTTCTATTACCATCAGAACGTTGAACAGCTTCTATCACCAGACCATCAGACTGTTGAACAGCTTCTATTACCATCAGACTGTTGAACAGCTTCTATCACCAGACCATCAGACTGTTGAACAGCTTCTATCACCAGACCATCAGACTGTTGAACAGCTTCTATCACCAGACCATCAGACTGTTGAACAGCTTCTATCACCAGACCATCAGACTGTTGAACAGCTTCTATTACCATCAGACTGTTGAACAGCTTCTATTACCAGACCATCAGACTGTTGAACAGCTTCTATCACCAGACCATCAGACTGTTGAACAGCTTCTATCACCAGACCATCAGACTGTTGAACAGCTTCTGTCACCAGACCATCAGACTGTTGAACAGCTTATATTACCAGACCATCAGACTGTTGAACAGCTTCTATCACCAGACCATCAGACTGTTGAACAGCTTCTATTACCATCAGACTGTTGAACAGCTTCTATTACCAGACCATCAGACTGTTGAACTGCTTCTATCACCAGACCATCAGACTGTTGAACAGCTTCTATCACCAGACCATCAGACTGTTGAACAGCTTCTATTACCAGACCATCAGACTGTTGAACAGCTTCTATTACCATCAGACTGTTGAACAGCTTCTATCACCAGACCATCAGACTGTTGAACAGCTTCTATTACCATCAGACTGTTGAACAGCTTCTATTACCAGGCCATCATCAGACTGTTGAACAGCTTCTATTACCAGACCGTGACTGTTGAACAGCTTCTATTACCAGACCATCAGACTGTTGAACAGCTTATATTACCAGACCATCAGACTGTTGAACAGCTTCTATTACCAAACCATCAGACTGTTGAACAGCTTCTATCACCACACCATCAGACTGTTGAACATCTTCTTTTACCAGACCATCAGACTGTTGAACAGCTTCTATTACCATCAGACTGTTGAACAGCTTCTATTACCAGACCATCACTGTTGAACAGCTTCTATTACCAGGCCATCATCAGACTGTTGAACAGCTTCTATTACCAGACCGTGACTGTTGAACAGCTTCTATTACCAGACCATCAGACTGTTGAACATCTTCTTTTACCAGACCATCAGACTGTTGAACAGCTTCTATCACCAGACCATCAGACTGTTGAACAGCTTCTATTACCATCAGACTGTTGAACAGCTTCTATTACCAGGCCATCATCAGACTGTTGAACAGCTTCTATTACCAGACCGTGACTGTTGAACAGCTTCTATTACCAGACCATCAGACTGTTGAACAGCTTCTATTAGCAGACCATCAGACTGTTGAACAGCTTCTATTACCAGACCATCAGACTGTTGAACAGCTTCTATCACCAGACCATCAGACTGTTGAACAGCTTCTTTTACCAGACCATCAGACTGTTGAACTGCTTCTATTACCAGACCATCAGACTGTTGAACAGCTTCTATTATCAGATCATCAGACTGTTAAACAGCTTCTATTACCATCAGACTGTTGAACAGCTTCTATTACCAGACCATCAGACTGTTGAACAGCTTCTATTAGCAGACCATCAGACTGTTGAACAGCTTCTATTACCATCAGACTGTTGAACAGCTTCTATTACCAGGCCATCATCAGACTGTTGAACAGCTTCTATTACCCGACCGTGACTGTTGAACAGCTTCTATTACCAGACCATCAGACTGTTGAACAGCTTCTATTACCAGACCATCAGACTGTTGAACAGCTTCTATCACCAGACCATCAGACTGTTGAACAGCTTCTTTTACCAGACCATCAGACTGTTGAACAGCTTCTATTACCAGACCATCAGACTGTTGAAAAGCTTCTATTATCAGATCATCAGACTGTTAAACAGCTTCTATTACCATCAGACTGTTGAACAGCTTCTATTACCAGACCATCAGACTGTTGAACAGCTTCTATTAGCAGACCATCAGACTGTTGAACAGCTTCTATTACCATCAGACTGTTGAACAGCTTCTATTACCAGGCCATCATCAGACTGTTGAACAGCTTCTATTACCAGACCGTGACTGTTGAACAGCTTCTATTACCAGACCATCAGACTGTTGAACAGCTTCTATTACCAGACCATCAGACTGTTGAACAGCTTCTATTACCAGACCATCAGACTATTGAACAGCTTCTATCACCAGACCATCAGACTGTTGAACAGCTTCTTTTACCAGACCATCAGACTGTTGAACAGCTTCTATTACCAGACCATCAGACTGTTGAACAGCTTCTATTATCAGATCATCAGACTGTTAAACAGCTTCTATTACCATCAGACTGTTGAACAGCTTCTATTACCAGACTGTCACTGTTGAACAGCTTCTTTTACCAGACCATCAGACTGTTGAACAGCTTCTATTACCATCAGACTGTTGAACAGCTTCTATTACCAGACCATCAGACTGTTGAACAGCTTCTATTACCAGACCATCAGACTGTTGAACAGCTTCTATTACCATCAGAACGTTGAACAGCTTCTATCACCAGACCATCAGACTGTTGAACAGCTTCTATTACCATCAGACTGTTGAACAGCTTCTATCACCAGACCATCAGACTGTTGAACAGCTTCTATCACCAGACCATCAGACTGTTGAACAGCTTCTATCACCAGACCATCAGACTGTTGAACAGCTTCTATCACCAGACCATCAGACTGTTGAACAGCTTCTATTACCATCAGACTGTTGAACAGCTTCTATTACCAGACCATCAGACTGTTGAACAGCTTCTATCACCAGACCATCAGACTGTTGAACAGCTTCTATCACCAGACCATCAGACTGTTGAACAGCTTCTATTACCCGACCGTGACTGTTGAACAGCTTCTATTACCAGACCATCAGACTGTTGAACAGCTTCTATTACCAGACCATCAGACTGTTGAACAGCTTCTATCACCAGACCATCAGACTGTTGAACAGCTTCTTTTACCAGACCATCAGACTGTTGAACAGCTTCTATTACCAGACCATCAGACTGTTGAAAAGCTTCTATTATCAGATCATCAGACTGTTAAACAGCTTCTATTACCATCAGACTGTTGAACAGCTTCTATTACCAGACCATCAGACTGTTGAACAGCTTCTATTAGCAGACCATCAGACTGTTGAACAGCTTCTATTACCATCAGACTGTTGAACAGCTTCTATTACCAGGCCATCATCAGACTGTTGAACAGCTTCTATTACCAGACCGTGACTGTTGAACAGCTTCTATTACCAGACCATCAGACTGTTGAACAGCTTCTATTACCAGACCATCAGACTGTTGAACAGCTTCTATTACCAGACCATCAGACTATTGAACAGCTTCTATCACCAGACCATCAGACTGTTGAACAGCTTCTTTTACCAGACCATCAGACTGTTGAACAGCTTCTATTACCAGACCATCAGACTGTTGAACAGCTTCTATTATCAGATCATCAGACTGTTAAACAGCTTCTATTACCATCAGACTGTTGAACAGCTTCTATTACCAGACTGTCACTGTTGAACAGCTTCTTTTACCAGACCATCAGACTGTTGAACAGCTTCTATTACCATCAGACTGTTGAACAGCTTCTATTACCAGACCATCAGACTGTTGAACAGCTTCTATTACCAGACCATCAGACTGTTGAACAGCTTCTATTACCATCAGAACGTTGAACAGCTTCTATCACCAGACCATCAGACTGTTGAACAGCTTCTATTACCATCAGACTGTTGAACAGCTTCTATCACCAGACCATCAGACTGTTGAACAGCTTCTATCACCAGACCATCAGACTGTTGAACAGCTTCTATCACCAGACCATCAGACTGTTGAACAGCTTCTATCACCAGACCATCAGACTGTTGAACAGCTTCTATTACCATCAGACTGTTGAACAGCTTCTATTACCAGACCATCAGACTGTTGAACAGCTTCTATCACCAGACCATCAGACTGTTGAACAGCTTCTATCACCAGACCATCAGACTGTTGAACAGCTTCTGTCACCAGACCATCAGACTGTTGAACAGCTTATATTACCAGACCATCAGACTGTTGAACAGCTTCTATCACCAGACCATCAGACTGTTGAACAGCTTCTATTACCATCAGACTGTTGAACAGCTTCTATTACCAGACCATCAGACTGTTGAACTGCTTCTATCACCAGACCATCAGACTGTTGAACAGCTTCTATCACCAGACCATCAGACTGTTGAACAGCTTCTATTACCAGACCATCAGACTGTTGAACAGCTTCTATTACCATCAGACTGTTGAACAGCTTCTATCACCAGACCATCAGACTGTTGAACAGCTTCTATTACCATCAGACTGTTGAACAGCTTCTATTACCAGGCCATCATCAGACTGTTGAACAGCTTCTATTACCAGACCGTGACTGTTGAACAGCTTCTATTACCAGACCATCAGACTGTTGAACAGCTTATATTACCAGACCATCAGACTGTTGAACAGCTTCTATTACCAAACCATCAGACTGTTGAACAGCTTCTATCACCACACCATCAGACTGTTGAACATCTTCTTTTACCAGACCATCAGATTGTTGAACAGCTTCTATTACCATCAGACTGTTGAACAGCTTCTATTACCAGACCATCACTGTTGAACAGCTTCTATTACCAGGCCATCATCAGACTGTTGAACAGCTTCTATCACCAGACCGTCAGACTGTTGAACAGCTTCTATTACCAGACCATCAGACTGTTGAACAGCTTCTATTACCAGATCATCAGACTGTTGAACAGCTTCTATTACCATCAGACTGTTGAACAGCTTCTATTACCATCAGACTGTTGAACAGCTTCTATTACCATCAGACTGTTGAACAGCTTCTATTACCAGGCCATCAGACTTTTGAACAGCTTCTATCACCAGACCATCAGACTGTTGAACAGCTTCTATCACCAGACCATCAGACTGTTGAACAGCTTCTGTCACCAGACCATCAGACTGTTGAACAGCTTATATTACCAGACCATCAGACTGTTGAACAGCTTCTATCACCAGACCATCAGACTGTTGAACAGCTTCTATTACCATCAGACTGTTGAACAGCTTCTATTACCAGACCATCAGACTGTTGAACTGCTTCTATCACCAGACCATCAGACTGTTGAACAGCTTCTATCACCAGACCATCAGACTGTTGAACAGCTTCTATTACCAGACCATCAGACTGTTGAACAGCTTCTATTACCATCAGACTGTTGAACAGCTTCTATCACCAGACCATCAGACTGTTGAACAGCTTCTATTACCATCAGACTGTTGAACAGCTTCTATTACCAGGCCATCATCAGACTGTTGAACAGCTTCTATTACCAGACCGTGACTGTTGAACAGCTTCTATTACCAGACCATCAGACTGTTGAACAGCTTATATTACCAGACCATCAGACTGTTGAACAGCTTCTATTACCAAACCATCAGACTGTTGAACAGCTTCTATCACCACACCATCAGACTGTTGAACATCTTCTTTTACCAGACCATCAGACTGTTGAACAGCTTCTATTACCATCAGACTGTTGAACAGCTTCTATTACCAGACCATCACTGTTGAACAGCTTCTATTACCAGGCCATCATCAGACTGTTGAACAGCTTCTATCACCAGACCGTCAGACTGTTGAACAGCTTCTATTACCAGACCATCAGACTGTTGAACAGCTTCTATTACCAGATCATCAGACTGTTGAACAGCTTCTATTACCATCAGACTGTTGAACAGCTTCTATTACCATCAGACTGTTGAACAGCTTCTATTACCATCAGACTGTTGAACAGCTTCTATTACCAGGCCATCAGACTTTTGAACAGCTTCTATTACCAGACCATCAGACTGTTGAACAGCTTCTATTACCATCAGACTGTTGAACAGCTTCTATTACCATCAGACTGTTGAACAGCTTCTATTATCAGGCCATCAGACTGTTGAACAGCTTCTATTACAATCAGACTGTTGAACAGCTTCTATTACCATCAGACTGTTGAACAGCTTCTATTACCAGACCATCAGACTGTTGAACAGCTTCTATTACCATCAGACTGCTGAACAGCTTCTATTACCAGACTGTCACTGTTGAACAGCTTCTTTTACCAGACCATCAGACTGTTGAACAGCTTCTATTACCATCAGACTGTTGAACAGCTTCTATTATCAGATCATCAGACTGTTAAACAGCTTCTATTACCATCAGACTGTTGAACAGCTTCTATTACCAGACCATCAGACTGTTGAACAGCTTCTATTAGCAGACCGTGACTGTTGAACAGCTTCTATTACCAGACCATCAGACTGTTGAACAGCTTCTATTAGCAGACCATCAGACTGTTGAACAGCTTCTATTACCAGACCATCAGACTGTTGAACAGCTTCTATCACCAGACCATCAGACTGTTGAACAGCTTCTTTTACCAGACCATCAGACTGTTGAACAGCTTCTATTACCAGACCATCAGACTGTTGAACAGCTTCTATTATCAGATCATCAGACTGTTAAACAGCTTCTATTACCATCAGACTGTTGAACAGCTTCTATTACCAGACCATCAGACTGTTGAACAGCTTCTATTAGCAGACCATCAGACTGTTGAACAGCTTCTATTACCATCAGACTGTTGAACAGCTTCTATTACCAGGCCATCATCAGACTGTTGAACAGCTTCTATTACCCGACCGTGACTGTTGAACAGCTTCTATTACCAGACCATCAGACTGTTGAACAGCTTCTATTACCAGACCATCAGACTGTTGAACAGCTTCTATCACCAGACCATCAGACTGTTGAACAGCTTCTTTTACCAGACCATCAGACTGTTGAACAGATTCTATTACCAGACCATCAGACTGTTGAACAGCTTCTATTATCAGATCATCAGACTGTTAAACAGCTTCTATTACCATCAGACTGTTGAACAGCTTCTATTACCAGACCATCAGACTGTTGAACAGCTTCTATTAGCAGACCATCAGACTGTTGAACAGCTTCTATTACCATCAGACTGTTGAACAGCTTCTATTACCAGGCCATCATCAGACTGTTGAACAGCTTCTATTACCAGACCGTGACTGTTGAACAGCTTCTATTACCAGACCATCAGACTGTTGAACAGCTTCTATTACCAGACCATTAGACTGTTGAACAGCTTCTATTACCAGACCATCAGACTGTTGAACAGCTTCTTTTACCAGACCATCAGACTGTTGAACAGCTTCTATTACCAGACCATCAGACTGTTGAACAGCTTCTATTATCAGATCATCAGACTGTTAAACAGCTTCTATTACCATCAGACTGTTGAACAGCTTCTATTACCAGACTGTCACTGTTGAACAGCTTCTTTTACCAGACCATCAGACTGTTGAACAGCTTCTATTACCATCAGACTGTTGAACAGCTTCTATTACCAGACCATCAGACTGTTGAACAGCTTCTATTACCAGACCATCAGACTGTTGAACAGCTTATATCACCAGACCATCAGACTGTTGAACAGCTTCTATTACCATCAGACTGTTGAACAGCTTCTATCACCAGACCATCAGACTGTTGAACAGCTTCTATCACCAGACCATCAGACTGTTGAACAGCTTCTATCACCAGACCATCAGACTGTTGAACAGCTTCTATCACCAGACCATCAGACTGTTGAACAGCTTCTATTACCATCAGACTGTTGAACAGCTTCTATTACCAGACCGTGACTGTTGAACAGCTTCTATTACCAGACCATCAGACTGTTGAACAGCTTCTATTACCAGACCATCAGACTGTTGAACAGCTTCTATTACCAGACCATCAGACTGTTGAACAGCTTCTATCACCAGACCATCAGACTGTTGAACAGCTTCTTTTACCAGACCATCAGACTGTTGAACAGCTTCTATTACCAGACCATCAGACTGTTGAACAGCTTCTATTATCAGATCATCAGACTGTTAAACAGCTTCTATTACCATCAGACTGTTGAACAGCTTCTATGACCAGACTGTCACTGTTGAACAGCTTCTTTTACCAGACCATCAGACTGTTGAACAGCTTCTATTACCATCAGACTGTTGAACAGCTTCTATTACCAGACCATCAGACTGTTGAACAGCTTCTATTACCAGACCATCAGACTGTTGAACAGCTTCTATTACCATCAGAACGTTGAACAGCTTCTATCACCAGACCATCAGACTGTTGAACAGCTTCTATTACCATCAGACTGTTGAACAGCTTCTATCACCAGACCATCAGACTGTTGAACAGCTTCTATCACCAGACCATCAGACTGTTGAACAGCTTCTATCACCAGACCATCAGACTGTTGAACAGCTTCTATCACCAGACCATCAGACTGTTGAACAGCTTCTATTACCATCAGACTGTTGAACAGCTTCTATTACCAGACCATCAGACTGTTGAACAGCTTCTATCACCAGACCATCAGACTGTTGAACAGCTTCTATCACCAGACCATCAGACTGTTGAACAGCTTCTGTCACCAGACCATCAGACTGTTGAACAGCTTATATTACCAGACCATCAGACTGTTGAACAGCTTCTATCACCAGACCATCAGACTGTTGAACAGCTTCTATTACCATCAGACTGTTGAACAGCTTCTATTACCAGACCATCAGACTGTTGAACTGCTTCTATCACCAGACCATCAGACTGTTGAACAGCTTCTATCACCAGACCATCAGACTGTTGAACAGCTTCTATTACCAGACCATCAGACTGTTGAACAGCTTCTATTACCATCAGACTGTTGAACAGCTTCTATCACCAGACCATCAGACTGTTGAACAGCTTCTATTACCAGACCATCAGACTGTTGAACAGCTTCTATTACCATCAGACTGTTGAACAGCTTCTATTACCAGGCCATCATCAGACTGTTGAACAGCTTCTATTACCAGACCGTGACTGTTGAACAGCTTCTATTACCAGACCATCAGACTGTTGAACAGCTTATATTACCAGACCATCAGACTGTTGAACAGCTTCTATTACCAAACCATCAGACTGTTGAACAGCTTCTATCACCACACCATCAGACTGTTGAACATCTTCTTTTACCAGACCATCAGACTGTTGAACAGCTTCTATTACCATCAGACTGTTGAACAGCTTCTATTACCAGACCATCACTGTTGAACAGCTTCTATTACCAGGCCATCATCAGACTGTTGAACAGCTTCTATCACCAGACCGTCAGACTGTTGAACAGCTTCTATTACCAGACCATCAGACTGTTGAACAGCTTCTATTACCAGATCATCAGACTGTTGAACAGCTTCTATTACCATCAGACTGTTGAACAGCTTCTATTACCATCATACTGTTGAACAGCTTCTATTACCATCAGACTGTTGAACAGCTTCTATTACCAGGCCATCAGACTTTTGAACAGCTTCTATTACCAGACCATCAGACTGTTGAACAGCTTCTATTACCATCAGACTGTTGAACAGCTTCTATTACCATCAGACTGTTGAACAGCTTCTATTATCAGGCCATCAGACTGTTGAACAGCTTCTATTACCATCAGACTGTTGAACAGCTTCTATTACCATCAGACTGTTGAACAGCTTCTATTACCAGACCATCAGACTGTTGAACAGCTTCTATTACCATCAGACTGCTGAACAGCTTCTATTACCAGACTGTCACTGTTGAACAGCTTCTTTTACCAGACCATCAGACTGTTGAACAGCTTCTATTACCATCAGACTGTTGAACAGCTTCTATTATCAGATCATCAGACTGTTAAACAGCTTCTATTACCATCAGACTGTTGAACAGCTTCTATTACCAGACCATCAGACTGTTGAACAGCTTCTATTAGCAGACCGTGACTGTTGAACAGCTTCTATTACCAGACCATCAGACTGTTGAACAGCTTCTATTAGCAGACCATCAGACTGTTGAACAGCTTCTATTACCAGACCATCAGACTGTTGAACAGCTTCTATCACCAGACCATCAGACTGTTGAACAGCTTCTTTTACCAGACCATCAGACTGTTGAACAGCTTCTATTACCAGACCATCAGACTGTTGAACAGCTTCTATTATCAGATCATCAGACTGTTAAAAAGCTTCTATTACCATCAGACTGTTGAACAGCTTCTATTACCAGACCATCAGACTGTTGAACAGCTTCTATTAGCAGACCATCAGACTGTTGAACAGCTTCTATTACCATCAGACTGTTGAACAGCTTCTATTACCAGGCCATCATCAGACTGTTGAACAGCTTCTATTACCCGACCGTGACTGTTGAACAGCTTCTATTACCAGACCATCAGACTGTTGAACAGCTTCTATTACCAGACCATCAGACTGTTGAACAGCTTCTATCACCAGACCATCAGACTGTTGAACAGCTTCTTTTACCAGACCATCAGACTGTTGAACAGATTCTATTACCAGACCATCAGACTGTTGAACAGCTTCTATTATCAGACCATCAGACTGTTGAACAGCTTCTATCACCAGACCATCAGACTGTTGAACAGCTTCTATCACCAGACCATCAGACTGTTGAACAGCTTCTATCACCAGACCATCAGACTGTTGAACAGCTTCTATTACCATCAGACTGTTGAACAGCTTCTATTACCAGACCATCAGACTGTTGAACAGCTTCTATCACCAGACCATCAGACTGTTGAACAGCTTCTATCACCAGACCATCAGACTGTTGAACAGCTTCTGTCACCAGACCATCAGACTGTTGAACAGCTTATATTACCAGACCATCAGACTGTTGAACAGCTTCTATCACCAGACCATCAGACTGTTGAACAGCTTCTATTACCATCAGACTGTTGAACAGCTTCTATTACCAGACCATCAGACTGTTGAACTGCTTCTATCACCAGACCATCAGACTGTTGAACAGCTTCTATCACCAGACCATCAGACTGTTGAACAGCTTCTATTACCAGACCATCAGACTGTTGAACAGCTTCTATTACCATCAGACTGTTGAACAGCTTCTATCACCAGACCATCAGACTGTTGAACAGCTTCTATTACCAGACCATCAGACTGTTGAACAGCTTCTATTACCATCAGACTGTTGAACAGCTTCTATTACCAGGCCATCATCAGACTGTTGAACAGCTTCTATTACCAGACCGTGACTGTTGAACAGCTTCTATTACCAGACCATCAGACTGTTGAACAGCTTATATTACCAGACCATCAGACTGTTGAACAGCTTCTATTACCAAACCATCAGACTGTTGAACAGCTTCTATCACCACACCATCAGACTGTTGAACATCTTCTTTTACCAGACCATCAGACTGTTGAACAGCTTCTATTACCATCAGACTGTTGAACAGCTTCTATTACCAGACCATCACTGTTGAACAGCTTCTATTACCAGGCCATCATCAGACTGTTGAACAGCTTCTATCACCAGACCGTCAGACTGTTGAACAGCTTCTATTACCAGACCATCAGACTGTTGAACAGCTTCTATTACCAGATCATCAGACTGTTGAACAGCTTCTATTACCATCAGACTGTTGAACAGCTTCTATTACCATCATACTGTTGAACAGCTTCTATTACCATCAGACTGTTGAACAGCTTCTATTACCAGGCCATCAGACTTTTGAACAGCTTCTATTACCAGACCATCAGACTGTTGAACAGCTTCTATTACCATCAGACTGTTGAACAGCTTCTATTACCATCAGACTGTTGAACAGCTTCTATTATCAGGCCATCAGACTGTTGAACAGCTTCTATTACCATCAGACTGTTGAACAGCTTCTATTACCATCAGACTGTTGAACAGCTTCTATTACCAGACCATCAGACTGTTGAACAGCTTCTATTACCATCAGACTGCTGAACAGCTTCTATTACCAGACTGTCACTGTTGAACAGCTTCTTTTACCAGACCATCAGACTGTTGAACAGCTTCTATTACCATCAGACTGTTGAACAGCTTCTATTATCAGATCATCAGACTGTTAAACAGCTTCTATTACCATCAGACTGTTGAACAGCTTCTATTACCAGACCATCAGACTGTTGAACAGCTTCTATTAGCAGACCGTGACTGTTGAACAGCTTCTATTACCAGACCATCAGACTGTTGAACAGCTTCTATTAGCAGACCATCAGACTGTTGAACAGCTTCTATTACCAGACCATCAGACTGTTGAACAGCTTCTATCACCAGACCATCAGACTGTTGAACAGCTTCTTTTACCAGACCATCAGACTGTTGAACAGCTTCTATTACCAGACCATCAGACTGTTGAACAGCTTCTATTATCAGATCATCAGACTGTTAAAAAGCTTCTATTACCATCAGACTGTTGAACAGCTTCTATTACCAGACCATCAGACTGTTGAACAGCTTCTATTAGCAGACCATCAGACTGTTGAACAGCTTCTATTACCATCAGACTGTTGAACAGCTTCTATTACCAGGCCATCATCAGACTGTTGAACAGCTTCTATTACCCGACCGTGACTGTTGAACAGCTTCTATTATCAGATCATCAGACTGTTAAAAAGCTTCTATTACCATCAGACTGTTGAACAGCTTCTATTACCAGACCATCAGACTGTTGAACAGCTTCTATTAGCAGACCATCAGACTGTTGAACAGCTTCTATTACCATCAGACTGTTGAACAGCTTCTATTACCAGGCCATCATCAGACTGTTGAACAGCTTCTATTACCCGACCGTGACTGTTGAACAGCTTCTATTACCAGACCATCAGACTGTTGAACAGCTTCTATTACCAGACCATCAGACTGTTGAACAGCTTCTATCACCAGACCATCAGACTGTTGAACAGCTTCTTTTACCAGACCATCAGACTGTTGAACAGATTCTATTACCAGACCATCAGACTGTTGAACAGCTTCTATTATCAGACCATCAGACTGTTGAACAGCTTCTATCACCAGACCATCAGACTGTTGAACAGCTTCTATCACCAGACCATCAGACTGTTGAACAGCTTCTATCACCAGACCATCAGACTGTTGAACAGCTTCTATTACCATCAGACTGTTGAACAGCTTCTATTACCAGACCATCAGACTGTTGAACAGCTTCTATCACCAGACCATCAGACTGTTGAACAGCTTCTATCACCAGACCATCAGACTGTTGAACAGCTTCTGTCACCAGACCATCAGACTGTTGAACAGCTTATATTACCAGACCATCAGACTGTTGAACAGCTTCTATCACCAGACCATCAGACTGTTGAACAGCTTCTATTACCATCAGACTGTTGAACAGCTTCTATTACCAGACCATCAGACTGTTGAACTGCTTCTATCACCAGACCATCAGACTGTTGAACAGCTTCTATCACCAGACCATCAGACTGTTGAACAGCTTCTATTACCAGACCATCAGACTGTTGAACAGCTTCTATTACCATCAGACTGTTGAACAGCTTCTATCACCAGACCATCAGACTGTTGAACAGCTTCTATTACCAGACCATCAGACTGTTGAACAGCTTCTATTACCATCAGACTGTTGAACAGCTTCTATTACCAGGCCATCATCAGACTGTTGAACAGCTTCTATTACCAGACCGTGACTGTTGAACAGCTTCTATTACCAGACCATCAGACTGTTGAACAGCTTATATTACCAGACCATCAGACTGTTGAACAGCTTCTATTACCAAACCATCAGACTGTTGAACAGCTTCTATCACCACACCATCAGACTGTTGAACATCTTCTTTTACCAGACCATCAGACTGTTGAACAGCTTCTATTACCATCAGACTGTTGAACAGCTTCTATTACCAGACCATCACTGTTGAACAGCTTCTATTACCAGGCCATCATCAGACTGTTGAACAGCTTCTATCACCAGACCGTCAGACTGTTGAACAGCTTCTATTACCAGACCATCAGACTGTTGAACAGCTTCTATTACCAGATCATCAGACTGTTGAACAGCTTCTATTACCATCAGACTGTTGAACAGCTTCTATTACCATCATACTGTTGAACAGCTTCTATTACCATCAGACTGTTGAACAGCTTCTATTACCAGGCCATCAGACTTTTGAACAGCTTCTATTACCAGACCATCAGACTGTTGAACAGCTTCTATTACCATCAGACTGTTGAACAGCTTCTATTACCATCAGACTGTTGAACAGCTTCTATTATCAGGCCATCAGACTGTTGAACAGCTTCTATTACCATCAGACTGTTGAACAGCTTCTATTACCATCAGACTGTTGAACAGCTTCTATTACCAGACCATCAGACTGTTGAACAGCTTCTATTACCATCAGACTGCTGAACAGCTTCTATTACCAGACTGTCACTGTTGAACAGCTTCTTTTACCAGACCATCAGACTGTTGAACAGCTTCTATTACCATCAGACTGTTGAACAGCTTCTATTATCAGATCATCAGACTGTTAAACAGCTTCTATTACCATCAGACTGTTGAACAGCTTCTATTACCAGACCATCAGACTGTTGAACAGCTTCTATTAGCAGACCGTGACTGTTGAACAGCTTCTATTACCAGACCATCAGACTGTTGAACAGCTTCTATTAGCAGACCATCAGACTGTTGAACAGCTTCTATTACCAGACCATCAGACTGTTGAACAGCTTCTATCACCCAGACCATCAGACTGTTGAACAGCTTCTTTTACCAGACCATCAGACTGTTGAACAGCTTCTATTACCAGACCATCAGACTGTTGAACAGCTTCTATTATCAGATCATCAGACTGTTAAAAAGCTTCTATTACCATCAGACTGTTGAACAGCTTCTATTACCAGACCATCAGACTGTTGAACAGCTTCTATTAGCAGACCATCAGACTGTTGAACAGCTTCTATTACCATCAGACTGTTGAACAGCTTCTATTACCAGGCCATCATCAGACTGTTGAACAGCTTCTATTACCCGACCGTGACTGTTGAACAGCTTCTATTACCAGACCATCAGACTGTTGAACAGCTTCTATTACCAGACCATCAGACTGTTGAACAGCTTCTATCACCAGACCATCAGACTGTTGAACAGCTTCTTTTACCAGACCATCAGACTGTTGAACAGATTCTATTACCAGACCATCAGACTGTTGAACAGCTTCTATTATCAGATCATCAGACTGTTAAACAGCTTCTATTACCATCAGACTGTTGAACAGCTTCTATTACCAGACCATCAGACTGCTGAACAGCTTCTATTAGCAGACCATCAGACTGTTGAACAGCTTCTATTACCAACAGACTGTTGAACAGCTTCTATTACCAGGCCATCATCAGACTGTTGAACAGCTTCTATTACCAGACCGTGACTGTTGAACAGCTTCTATTACCAGACCATCAGACTGTTGAACAGCTTCTATTACCAGACCATTAGACTGTTGAACAGCTTCTATTACCAGACCATCAGACTGTTGAACAGCTTCTATCACCAGACCATCAGACTGTTGAACAGCTTCTTTTACCAGACCATCAGACTGTTGAACAGCTTCTATTACCAGACCATCAGACTGTTGAACAGCTTCTATTATCAGATCATCAGACTGTTAAACAGCTTCTATTACCATCAGACTGTTGAACAGCTTCTATTACCAGACTGTCACTGTTGAACAGCTTCTTTTACCAGACCATCAGACTGTTGAACAGCTTCTATTACCATCAGACTGTTGAACAGCTTCTATTACCAGACCATCAGACTGTTGAACAGCTTCTATTACCAGACCATCAGACTGTTGAACAGCTTCTATCACCAGACCATCAGACTGTTGAACAGCTTCTATTACCATCAGACTGTTGAACAGCTTCTATCACCAGACCATCAGACTGTTGAACAGCTTCTATCACCAGACCATCAGACTGTTGAACAGCTTCTATCACCAGACCATCAGACTGTTGAACAGCTTCTATCACCAGACCATCAGACTGTTGAACAGCTTCTATTACCATCAGACTGTTGAACAGCTTCTATTACCAGACCATCAGACTGTTGAACAGCTTCTATTACCAGACCATCAGACTGTTGAACAGCTTCTATCACCAGACCATCAGACTGTTGAACAGCTTCTTTTACCAGACCATCAGACTGTTGAACAGATTCTATTACCAGACCATCAGACTGTTGAACAGCTTCTATTATCAGATCATCAGACTGTTAAACAGCTTCTATTACCATCAGACTGTTGAACAGGTTCTATTACCAGACCATCAGACTGTTGAACAGCTTCTATTAGCAGACCATCAGACTGTTGAACAGCTTCTATTACCATCAGACTGTTGAACAGCTTCTATTACCAGGCCATCATCAGACTGTTGAACAGCTTCTATTACCAGACCGTGACTGTTGAACAGCTTCTATTACCAGACCATCAGACTGTTGAACAGCTTCTATTACCAGACCATCAGACTGTTGAACAGCTTCTATTACCAGACCATCAGACTGTTGAACAGCTTCTATCACCAGACCATCAGACTGTTGAACAGCTTCTTTTACCAGACCATCAGACTGTTGAACAGCTTCTATTACCAGACCATCAGACTGTTGAACAGCTTCTATTATCAGATCATCAGACTGTTAAACAGCTTCTATTACCATTAGACTGTTGAACAGCTTCTATTACCAGACTGTCACTGTTGAACAGCTTCTTTTACCAGACCATCAGACTGTTGAACAGCTTCTATTACCATCAGACTGTTGAACAGCTTCTATTACCAGACCATCAGACTGTTGAACAGCTTCTATTACCAGACCATCAGACTGTTGAACAGCTTCTATTACCATCAGACTGTTGAACAGCTTCTATCACCAGACCATCAGACTGTTGAACAGCTTCTATTACCATCAGACTGTTGAACAGCTTCTATCACCAGACCATCAGACTGTTGAACAGCTTCTATCACCAGACCATCAGACTGTTGAACAGCTTCTATCACCAGACCATCAGACTGTTGAAAAGCTTCTATTACCATCAGACTGTTGAACAGCTTCTATTACCAGACCATCAGACTGTTGAACAGCTTCTATCACCAGACCATCAGACTGTTGAACAGCTTCTATCACCAGACCATCAGACTGTTGAACAGCTTCTGTCACCAGACCATCAGACTGTTGAACAGCTTATATTACCAGACCATCAGACTGTTGAACAGCTTCTATCACCAGACCATCAGACTGTTGAACAGCTTCTATTACCATCAGACTGTTGAACAGCTTCTATTACCAGACCATCAGACTGTTGAACTGCTTCTATCACCAGACCATCAGACTGTTGAACAGCTTCTATCACCAGACCATCAGACTGTTGAACAGCTTCTATTACCAGACCATCAGACTGTTGAACAGCTTCTATTACCATCAGACTGTTGAAAAGCTTCTATCACCAGACCATCAGACTGTTGAACAGCTTCTATTACCATCAGACTGTCGAACAGCTTCTATTACCAGGCCATCATCAGACTGTTGAACAGCTTCTATTACCAGACCGTGACTGTTGAACAGCTTCTATTACCAGACCATCAGACTGTTGAACAGCTTATATTACCAGACCATCAGACTGTTGAACAGCTTCTATTACCAAACCATCAGACTGTTGATCAGCTTCTATCACCAGACCATCAGACTGTTGAACATCTTCTTTTACCAGACCATCAGACTGTTGAACAGCTTCTATTACCATCAGACTGTTGAACAGCTTCTATTACCAGACCATCACTGTTGAACAGCTTCTATTACCAGGCCATCATCAGACTGTTGAACAGCTTCTATCACCAGACCGTCAGACTGTTGAACAGCTTCTATTACCAGACCATCAGACTGTTGAACAGCTTCTATTACCAGATCATCAGACTGTTGAACAGCTTCTATTACCATCAGACTGTTGAACAGCTTCTATTACCATCATACTGTTGAACAGCTTCTATTACCATCAGACTGTTGAACAGCTTCTATTACCAGGCCATCAGACTTTTGAACAGCTTCTATTACCAGACCATCAGACTGTTGAACAGCTTCTATTACCATCAGACTGTTGAACAGCTTCTATTACCATCAGACTGTTGAACAGCTTCTATTATCAGGCCATCAGACTGTTGAACAGCTTCTATTACCATCAGACTGTTGAACAGCTTCTATTATCAGATCATCAGACTGTTGAACAGCTTCTATTACCATCAGACTGCTGAACAGCTTCTATTACCAGACTGTCACTGTTGAACAGCTTCTTTTACCAGACCATCAGACTGTTGAACAGCTTCTATTACCATCAGACTGTTGAACAGCTTCTATTATCAGATCATCAGACTGTTAAACAGCTTCTATTACCATCAGACTGTTGAACAGCTTCTATTATCAGACTGTCACTGTTGAACAGCTTCTTTTACCAGACCATCAGACTGTTGAACAGCTTCTATTACCATCAGACTGTTGAACAGCTTCTATCACCAGACCATCAGACTGTTGAACAGCTTCTATTACCATCAGACTGTTGAACAGCTTCTATCACCAGACCATCAGACTGTTGAACAGCTTCTATCTCCAGACCATCAGACTGTTGAACAGCTTCTATCACCAGACCATCAGACTGTTGAACAGCTTATATTACCAGACCATCAGACTGTTGAACAGCTTCTATCACCAGACCATCAGACTGTTGAACAGCTTCTATTACCATCAGACTGTTGAACAGCTTCTATTACCAGACCATCAGACTGTTGAACAGCTTCTATTACCAGACCATCAGACTGTTGAACAGCTTATATTACCAGACCATCAGACTGTTGAACAGCTTCTATCACCAGACCATCAGACTGTTGAACAGCTTCTATTACCATCAGACTGTTGAACAGCTTCTATTACCAGACCATCAGACTGTTGAACAGCTTCTATTACCAGACCATCAGGCTGTTGATCAGCTTCTATTACCAGACCATCACTGTTGAACAGCTTCTATTACCAGGCCATCATCAGACTGTTGAACAGCTTCTATCACCAGACCGTCAGACTGTTGAACAGCTTCTATTACCAGACATCGAGACTGTTGAACAGCTTCTTTTACCAGACCATCAGACTGTTGAACAGCTACTATCACCAGACCATCAGTTTGTTGAACAGCTTCTATTACCAGACCATCACTGTTGAACAGCTTCTTTTACCAGACCATCACTGTTGAACAGCTTCTATTACCATCAGACTGTTGAACAGCTTCTATTACCATCAGACTGTTGAACAGCTTCTATTACCAGACCATCAGACTGTTGAACAGCTTCTATTACCATCAGACTGTTGAACAGCTTCTATTACCAGACCATCAGACTGTTGAACAGCTTCTATTAGCAGACCATCAGACTGTTGAACAGCTTCTATTACCAGACCATCAGACTGTTGAACAGCTTCTATCACCAGACCATCAGACTGTTGAACAGCTTCTTTTACCAGACCATCAGACTGTTGAACAGCTTCTATTACCAGACCATCAGACTGTTGAAAAGCTTCTATTATCAGATCATCAGACTGTTAAACAGCTTCTATTACCATCAGACTGTTGAACAGCTTCTATTACCAGACCATCAGACTGTTGAACAGCTTCTATAAGCAGACCATCAGACTGTTGAACAGCTTCTATTACCATCAGACTGTTGAACAGCTTCTATTACCAGGCCATCATCAGACTGTTGAACAGCTTCTATTACCCGACCGTGACTGTTGAACAGCTTCTATTACCAGACCATCAGACTGTTGAACAGCTTCTATTACCAGACCATCAGACTGTTGAACAGCTTCTATCACCAGACCATCAGACTGTTGAACAGCTTCTTTTACCAGACCATCAGACTGTTGAACAGCTTCTATTACCAGACCATCAGACTGTTGAACAGCTTCTATTATCAGATCATCAGACTGTTAAACAGCTTCTATTACCATCAGACTGTTGAACAGCTTCTATTACCAGACCATCAGACTGTTGAACAGCTTCTATTAGCAGACCATCAGACTGTTGAACAGCTTCTATTACCATCAGACTGTTGAACAGCTTCTATTACCAGGCCATCATCAGACTGTTGAACAGCTTCTATTACAGGACCGTGACTGTTGAACAGCTTCTATTACCAGACCATCAGACTGTTGAACAGCTTCTATTACCAGACCATCAGACTGTTGAACAGCTTCTATTACCAGACCATCAGACTGTTGAACAGCTTCTATTACCAGACCATCAGACTGTTGAACAGCTTCTATCACCAGACCATCAGACTGTTGAACAGCTTATATTACCAGACCATCAGACTGTTGAACAGCTTCTATCACCAGACCATCAGACTGTTGAACAGCTTCTATTACCATCAGACTGTTGAACAGCTTCTATTACCAGACCATCAGACTGTTGAACAGCTTATATTACCAGACCATCAGACTGTTGAACAGCTTCTATTACCAGACCATCAGACTGTTGAACAGCTTCTATCACCAGACCATCAGACTGTTGAACAGCTTCTATTACCATCAGACTGTTGAACAGCTTCTATTACCAGACCATCAGACTGTTGAACAGCTTCTATTACCAGACCATCAGGCTGTTGATCAGCTTCTATTACCAGACCATCACTGTTGAACAGCTTCTATTACCAGGCCATCATCAGACTGTTGAACAGCTTCTATCACCAGACCGTCAGACTGTTGAACAGCTTCTATTACCAGACATCGAGACTGTTGAACAGCTTCTTTTACCAGACCATCAGACTGTTGAACAGCTACTATCACCAGACCATCAGTTTGTTGAACAGCTTCTATTACCAGACCATCACTGTTGAACAGCTTCTTTTACCAGACCATCACTGTTGAACAGCTTCTATTACCATCAGACTGTTGAACAGCTTCTATTACCATCAGACTGTTGAACAGCTTCTATTACCATCAGACTGTTGAACAGCTTCTATTACCAGACCATCAGACTGTTGAACAGCTTCTATTACCATCAGACTGTTGAACAGCTTCTATTACCAGACCATCAGACTGTTGAACAGCTTCTATTACCAGACATCGAGACTGTTGAACAGCTTCTTTTACCAGACCATCAGACTGTTGAACAGCTACTATCACCAGACCATCAGTTTGTTGAACAGCTTCTATTACCAGACCATCACTGTTGAACAGCTTCTTTTACCAGACCATCACTGTTGAACAGCTTCTATTACCATCAGACTGTTGAACAGCTTCTATTACCATCAGACTGTTGAACAGCTTCTATTACCATCAGACTGTTGAACAGCTTCTATTACCAGACCATCAGACTGTTGAACAGCTTCTATTACCATCAGACTGTTGAACAGCTTCTATTACCAGACCATCAGACTGTTGAACAGCTTCTATTAGCAGACCATCAGACTGTTGAACAGCTTCTATTACCAGACCATCAGACTGTTGAACAGCTTCTATCACCAGACCATCAGACTGTTGAACAGCTTCTTTTACCAGACCATCAGACTGTTGAACAGCTTCTATTACCAGACCATCAGACTGTTGAAAAGCTTCTATTATCAGATCATCAGACTGTTAAACAGCTTCTATTACCATCAGACTGTTGAACAGCTTCTATTACCAGACCATCAGACTGTTGAACAGCTTCTATAAGCAGACCATCAGACTGTTGAACAGCTTCTATTACCATCAGACTGTTGAACAGCTTCTATTACCAGGCCATCATCAGACTGTTGAACAGCTTCTATTACCCGACCGTGACTGTTGAACAGCTTCTATTACCAGACCATCAGACTGTTGAACAGCTTCTATTACCAGACCATCAGACTGTTGAACAGCTTCTATCACCAGACCATCAGACTGTTGAACAGCTTCTTTTACCAGACCATCAGACTGTTGAACAGCTTCTATTACCAGACCATCAGACTGTTGAACAGCTTCTATTATCAGATCATCAGACTGTTAAACAGCTTCTATTACCATCAGACTGTTGAACAGCTTCTATTACCAGACCATCAGACTGTTGAACAGCTTCTATTAGCAGACCATCAGACTGTTGAACAGCTTCTATTACCATCAGACTGTTGAACAGCTTCTATTACCAGGCCATCATCAGACTGTTGAACAGCTTCTATTACAGGACCGTGACTGTTGAACAGCTTCTATTACCAGACCATCAGACTGTTGAACAGCTTCTATTACCAGACCATCAGACTGTTGAACAGCTTCTATTACCAGACCATCAGACTGTTGAACAGCTTCTATCACCAGACCATCAGACTGTTGAACAGCTTATATTACCAGACCATCAGACTGTTGAACAGCTTCTATCACCAGACCATCAGACTGTTGAACAGCTTCTATTACCATCAGACTGTTGAACAGCTTCTATTACCAGACCATCAGACTGTTGAACAGCTTATATTACCAGACCATCAGACTGTTGAACAGCTTCTATTACCAGACCATCAGACTGTTGAACAGCTTCTATCACCAGACCATCAGACTGTTGAACAGCTTCTATTACCATCAGACTGTTGAACAGCTTCTATTACCAGACCATCAGACTGTTGAACAGCTTCTATTACCAGACCATCAGGCTGTTGATCAGCTTCTATTACCAGACCATCACTGTTGAACAGCTTCTATTACCAGGCCATCATCAGACTGTTGAACAGCTTCTATCACCAGACCGTCAGACTGTTGAACAGCTTCTATTACCAGACATCGAGACTTTTGAACAGCTTCTTTTACCAGACCATCAGACTGATGAACAGCTACTATCACCAGACCATCAGTTTGTTGAACAGCTTCTATTACCAGACCATCACTGTTGAACAGCTTCTTTTACCAGACCATCACTGTTGAACAGCTTCTATTACCATCAGACTGTTGAACAGCTTCTATTACCATCAGACTGTTGAACAGCTTCTATTACCAGACCATCAGACTGTTGAACAGCTTCTATTACCATCAGACTGTTGAACAGCTTCTATTACCAGACCATCAGACTGTTGAACAACTTCTATTAGCAGACCATCAGACTGTTGAACAGCTTCTATTACCAGACCATCAGACTGTTGAACAGCTTCTATCACCAGACCATCAGACTGTTGAACAGCTTCTTTTACCAGACCATCAGACTGTTGAACAGCTTCTATTACCAGACCATCAGACTGTTGAACAGCTTCTATTATCAGATCATCAGACTGTTAAACAGCTTCTATTACCATCAGACTGTTGAACAGCTTCTATTACCAGACCATCAGACTGTTGAACAGCTTCTATAAGCAGACCATCAGACTGTTGAACAGCTTCTATTACCATCAGACTGTTGAACAGCTTCTATTACCAGGCCATCATCAGACTGTTGAACAGCTTCTATTACCCGACCGTGACTGTTGAACAGCTTCTATTACCAGACCATCAGACTGTTGAACAGCTTCTATTACCAGACCATCAGACTGTTGAACAGCTTCTATCACCAGACCATCAGACTGTTGAACAGCTTCTTTTACCAGACCATCAGACTGTTGAACAGCTTCTATTACCAGACCATCAGACTGTTGAACAGCTTCTATTATCAGATCATCAGACTGTTAAACAGCTTCTATTACCATCAGACTGTTGAACAGCTTCTATTACCAGACCATCAGACTGTTGAACAGCTTCTATTAGCAGACCATCAGACTGTTGAACAGCTTCTATTACCATCAGACTGTTGAACAGCTTCTATTACCAGGCCATCATCAGACTGTTGAACAGCTTCTATTACAGGACCGTGATTGTTGAACAGCTTCTATTACCAGACCATCAGACTGTTGAACAGCTTCTATTACCAGACCATCAGACTGTTGAACAGCTTCTATTACCAGACCATCAGACTGTTGAACAGCTTCTATCACCAGACCATCAGACTGTTGAACAGCTTCTATTACCAGACCATCAGACTGTTGAACAGCTTCTATTATCAGATCATCAGACTGTTAAACAGCTTCTATTACCATCAGACTGTTGAACAGCTTCTATTACCAGACTGTCACTGTTGAACAGCTTCTTTTACCAGACCATCAGACTGTTGAACAGCTTCTATTACCATCAGACTGTTGAACAGCTTCTATTACCAGACCATCAGACTGTTGAACAGCTTCTATTACCAGACCATCAGACTGTTGAACAGCTTCTATTATCAGATCATCAGACTGTTAAACAGCTTCTATTACCATCAGACTGTTGAACAGCTTCTATTACCAGACTGTCACTGTTGAACAGCTTCTTTTACCAGACCATCAGACTGTTGAACAGCTTCTATTACCATCAGACTGTTGAACAGCTTCTATTACCAGACCATCAGACTGTTGAACAGCTTCTATTACCAGACCATCAGACTGTTGAACAGCTTCTATTACCATCAGACTGTTGAACAGCTTCTATCACCAGACCATCAGACTGTTGAACAGCTTCTATTACCATCAGACTGTTGAACAGCTTCTATCACCAGACCATCAGACTGTTGAACAGCTTCTATCACCAGACCATCAGACTGTTGAACAGCTTCTATCACCAGACCATCAGACTGTTGAACAGCTTCTATTACCATCAGACTGTTGAACAGCTTCTATTACCATCAGACTGTTGAACAGCTTCTATCACCAGAAAATCAGACTGTTGAACAGCTTCTATCACCAGACCATCAGACTGTTGAACAGCTTCTGTCACCAGACCATCAGACTGTTGAACAGCTTATATTACCAGACCATCAGACTGTTGAACAGCTTCTATCACCAGACCATCAGACTGTTGAACAGCTTCTATTACCATCAGACTGTTGAACAGCTTCTATTACCAGACCATCAGACTGTTGAACTGCTTCTATCACCAGACCATCAGACTGTTGAACAGCTTCTATCACCAGACCATCAGACTGTTGAACAGCTTCTATTACCAGACCATCAGACTGTTGAACAGCTTCTATTACCATCAGACTGTTGAACAGCTTCTATCACCAGACCATCAGACTGTTGAACAGCTTCTATTACCATCAGACTGTTGAACAGCTTCTATTACCAGGCCATCATCAGACTGTTGAACAGCTTCTATTACCAGACCGTGACTGTTGAACAGCTTCTATTACCAGACCATCAGACTGTTGAACAGCTTATATTACCTGACCATCAGACTGTTGAACATCTTCTTTTACCAGACCATCAGACTGTTGAACAGCTTCTATTACCATCAGAGTGTTGAACAGCTTCTATTACCAGACCATCACTGTTGAACAGCTTCTATTACCAGGCCATCATCAGACTGTTGAACAGCTTCTATCACCAGACCGTCAGACTGTTGAACAGCTTCTATTACCAGATCATCAGACTGTTGAACAGCTTCTATTACCATCAGACTGTTGAACAGCTTCTATTACCATCAGACTGTTGAACAGCTTCTATTACCATCAGACTGTTGAACAGCTTCTATTACCAGGCCATCAGACTTTTGAACAGCTTCTATTACCAGACCATCAGACTGTTGAACAGCTTCTATTACCATCAGACTGTTGAACAGCTTCTATTACCATCAGACTGTTGAACAGCTTCTATTATCAGGCCATCAGACTGTTGAACAGCTTCTATTACCATCAGACTGTTGAACAGCTTCTATTATCAGATCATCAGACTGTTGAACAGCTTCTATTACCATCAGACTGCTGAACAGCTTCTATTACCAGACTGTCACTGTTGAACAGCTTCTTTTACCAGACCATCAGACTGTTGAACAGCTTCTATTACCATCAGACTGTTGAACAGCTTCTATTATCAGATCATCAGACTGTTAAACAGCTTCTATTACCATCAGACTGTTGAACAGCTTCTATTACCAGACTGTCACTGTTGAACAGCTTCTTTTACCAGACCATCAGACTGTTGAACAGCTTCTATTACCATCAGACTGTTGAACAGCTTCTATCACCAGACCATCAGACTGTTGAACAGCTTCTATTACCATCAGACTGTTGAACAGCTTCTATCACCAGACCATCAGACTGTTGAACAGCTTCTATCTCCAGACCATCAGACTGTTGAACAGCTTCTATCACCAGAGCATCAGACTGTTGAACAGCTTATATTACCAGACCATCAGACTGTTGAACAGCTTCTATCACCAGACCATCAGACTGTTGAACAGCTTCTATTACCATCAGACTGTTGAACAGCTTCTATTACCAGACCATCAGACTGTTGAACAGCTTATATTACCTGACCATCAGACTGTTGAACATCTTCTTTTACCAGACCATCAGACTGTTGAACAGCTTCTATTACCATCAGACTGTTGAACAGCTTCTATTACCAGACCATCACTGTTGAACAGCTTCTATTACCAGGCCATCATCAGACTGTTGAACAGCTTCTATCACCAGACCGTCAGACTGTTGAACAGCTTCTATTACCAGATCATCAGACTGTTGAACAGCTTCTATTACCATCAGACTGTTGAACAGCTTCTATTACCATCAGACTGTTGAACAGCTTCTATTACCATCAGACTGTTGAACAGCTTCTATTACCAGGCCATCAGACTTTTGAACAGCTTCTATTACCAGACCATCAGACTGTTGAACAGCTTCTATTACCATCAGACTGTTGAACAGCTTCTATTACCATCAGACTGTTGAACAGCTTCTATTATCAGGCCATCAGACTGTTGAACAGCTTCTATTACCATCAGACTGTTGAACAGCTTCTATTATCAGATCATCAGACTGTTGAACAGCTTCTATTACCATCAGACTGCTGAACAGCTTCTATTACCAGACTGTCACTGTTGAACAGCTTCTTTTACCAGACCATCAGACTGTTGAACAGCTTCTATTACCATCAGACTGTTGAACAGCTTCTATCACCAGACCATCAGACTGTTGAACAGCTTCTATTACCATCAGACTGTTGAACAGCTTCTATTACCAGACCATCAGACTGTTGAACTGCTTCTATCACCAGACCATCAGACTGTTGAACAGCTTCTATCACCAGACCATCAGACTGTTGAACAGCTTCTATTACCAGACCATCAGACTGTTGAACAGCTTCTATTACCATCAGACTGTTGAACAGCTTCTATCACCAGACCATCAGACTGTTGAACAGCTTCTATTACCATCAGACTGTTGAACAGCTTCTATTACCAGGCCATCATCAGACTGTTGAACAGCTTCTATTACCAGACCGTGACTGTTGAACAGCTTCTATTACCAGACCATCAGACTGTTGAACAGCTTATATTACCTGACCATCAGACTGTTGAACATCTTCTTTTACCAGACCATCAGACTGTTGAACAGCTTCTATTACCATCAGACTGTTGAACAGCTTCTATTACCAGACCATCACTGTTGAACAGATTCTATTACCAGGCCATCATCAGACTGTTGAACAGCTTCTATCACCAGACCGTCAGACTGTTGAACAGCTTCTATTACCAGATCATCAGACTGTTGAACAGCTTCTATTACCATCAGACTGTTGAACAGCTTCTATTACCATCAGACTGTTGAACAGCTTCTATTACCATCAGACTGTTGAACAGCTTCTATTACCAGGCCATCAGACTTTTGAACAGCTTCTATTACCAGACCATCAGACTGTTGAACAGCTTCTATTACCATCAGACTGTTGAACAGCTTCTATTACCATCAGACTGTTGAACAGCTTCTATTATCAGGCCATCAGACTGTTGAACAGCTTCTATTACCATCAGACTGTTGAACAGCTTCTATTATCAGATCATCAGACTGTTGAACAGCTTCTATTACCATCAGACTGCTGAACAGCTTCTATTACCAGACTGTCACTGTTGAACAGCTTCTTTTACCAGACCATCAGACTGTTGAACAGCTTCTATTACCATCAGACTGTTGAACAGCTTCTATTATCAGATCATCAGACTGTTAAACAGCTTCTATTACCATCAGACTGTTGAACAGCTTCTATTACCAGACTGTCACTGTTGAACAGCTTCTTTTACCAGACCATCAGACTGTTGAACAGCTTCTATTACCATCAGACTGTTGAACAGCTTCTATCACCAGACCATCAGACTGTTGAACAGCTTCTATTACCATCAGACTGTTGAACAGCTTCTATCACCAGACCATCAGACTGTTGAACAGCTTCTATCTCCAGACCATCAGACTGTTGAACAGCTTCTATCACCAGAGCATCAGACTGTTGAACAGCTTATATTACCAGACCATCAGACTGTTGAACAGCTTCTATCACCAGACCATCAGACTGTTGAACAGCTTCTATTACCATCAGACTGTTGAACAGCTTCTATTACCAGACCATCAGACTGTTGAACAGCTTATATTACCTGACCATCAGACTGTTGAACATCTTCTTTTACCAGACCATCAGACTGTTGAACAGCTTCTATTACCATCAGACTGTTGAACAGCTTCTATTACCAGACCATCACTGTTGAACAGCTTCTATTACCAGGCCATCATCAGACTGTTGAACAGCTTCTATCACCAGACCGTCAGACTGTTGAACAGCTTCTATTACCAGATCATCAGACTGTTGAACAGCTTCTATTACCATCAGACTGTTGAACAGCTTCTATTACCATCAGACTGTTGAACAGCTTCTATTACCATCAGACTGTTGAACAGCTTCTATTACCAGGCCATCAGACTTTTGAACAGCTTCTATTACCAGACCATCAGACTGTTGAACAGCTTCTATTACCATCAGACTGTTGAACAGCTTCTATTACCATCAGACTGTTGAACAGCTTCTATTATCAGGCCATCAGACTGTTGAACAGCTTCTATTACCATCAGACTGTTGAACAGCTTCTATTATCAGATCATCAGACTGTTGAACAGCTTCTATTACCATCAGACTGCTGAACAGCTTCTATTACCAGACTGTCACTGTTGAACAGCTTCTTTTACCAGACCATCAGACTGTTGAACAGCTTCTATTACCATCAGACTGTTGAACAGCTTCTATCACCAGACCATCAGACTGTTGAACAGCTTCTATTACCATCAGACTGTTGAACAGCTTCTATTACCAGACCATCAGACTGTTGAACTGCTTCTATCACCAGACCATCAGACTGTTGAACAGCTTCTATCACCAGACCATCAGACTGTTGAACAGCTTCTATTACCAGACCATCAGACTGTTGAACAGCTTCTATTACCATCAGACTGTTGAACAGCTTCTATCACCAGACCATCAGACTGTTGAACAGCTTCTATTACCATCAGACTGTTGAACAGCTTCTATTACCAGGCCATCATCAGACTGTTGAACAGCTTCTATTACCAGACCGTGACTGTTGAACAGCTTCTATTACCAGACCATCAGACTGTTGAACAGCTTATATTACCTGACCATCAGACTGTTGAACATCTTCTTTTACCAGACCATCAGACTGTTGAACAGCTTCTATTACCATCAGACTGTTGAACAGCTTCTATTACCAGACCATCACTGTTGAACAGATTCTATTACCAGGCCATCATCAGACTGTTGAACAGCTTCTATCACCAGACCGTCAGACTGTTGAACAGCTTCTATTACCAGATCATCAGACTGTTGAACAGCTTCTATTACCATCAGACTGTTGAACAGCTTCTATTACCATCAGACTGTTGAACAGCTTCTATTACCATCAGACTGTTGAACAGCTTCTATTACCAGGCCATCAGACTTTTGAACAGCTTCTATTACCAGACCATCAGACTGTTGAACAGCTTCTATTACCATCAGACTGTTGAACAGCTTCTATTACCATCAGACTGTTGAACAGCTTCTATTATCAGGCCATCAGACTGTTGAACAGCTTCTATTACCATCAGACTGTTGAACAGCTTCTATTATCAGATCATCAGACTGTTGAACAGCTTCTATTACCATCAGACTGCTGAACAGCTTCTATTACCAGACTGTCACTGTTGAACAGCTTCTTTTACCAGACCATCAGACTGTTGAACAGCTTCTATTACCATCAGACTGTTGAACAGCTTCTATTATCAGATCATCAGACTGTTAAACAGCTTCTATTACCATCAGACTGTTGAACAGCTTCTATTACCAGACTGTCACTGTTGAACAGCTTCTTTTACCAGACCATCAGACTGTTGAACAGCTTCTATTACCATCAGACTGTTGAACAGCTTCTATCACCAGACCATCAGACTGTTGAACAGCTTCTATTACCATCAGACTGTTGAACAGCTTCTATCACCAGACCATCAGACTGTTGAACAGCTTCTATCTCCAGACCATCAGACTGTTGAACAGCTTCTATCACCAGAGCATCAGACTGTTGAACAGCTTATATTACCAGACCATCAGACTGTTGAACAGCTTCTATCACCAGACCATCAGACTGTTGAACAGCTTCTATTACCATCAGACTGTTGAACAGCTTCTATTACCAGACCATCAGACTGTTGAACAGCTTATATTACCTGACCATCAGACTGTTGAACATCTTCTTTTACCAGACCATCAGACTGTTGAACAGCTTCTATTACCATCAGACTGTTGAACAGCTTCTATTACCAGACCATCACTGTTGAACAGCTTCTATTACCAGGCCATCATCAGACTGTTGAACAGCTTCTATCACCAGACCGTCAGACTGTTGAACAGCTTCTATTACCAGATCATCAGACTGTTGAACAGCTTCTATTACCATCAGACTGTTGAACAGCTTCTATTACCATCAGACTGTTGAACAGCTTCTATTACCATCAGACTGTTGAACAGCTTCTATTACCAGGCCATCAGACTTTTGAACAGCTTCTATTACCAGACCATCAGACTGTTGAACAGCTTCTATTACCATCAGACTGTTGAACAGCTTCTATTACCATCAGACTGTTGAACAGCTTCTATTATCAGGCCATCAGACTGTTGAACAGCTTCTATTACCATCAGACTGTTGAACAGCTTCTATTATCAGATCATCAGACTGTTGAACAGCTTCTATTACCATCAGACTGCTGAACAGCTTCTATTACCAGACTGTCACTGTTGAACAGCTTCTTTTACCAGACCATCAGACTGTTGAACAGCTTCTATTACCATCAGACTGTTGAACAGCTTCTATTATCAGATCATCAGACTGTTAAACAGCTTCTATTACCATCAGACTGTTGAACAGCTTCTATTACCAGACTGTCACTGTTGAACAGCTTCTTTTACCAGACCATCAGACTGTTGAACAGCTTCTATTACCATCAGACTGTTGAACAGCTTCTATCACCAGACCATCAGAGTGTTGAACAGCTTCTATTACCATCAGACTGTTGAACAGCTTCTATCACCAGACCATCAGACTGTTGAACAGCTTCTATCTCCAGACCATCAGACTGTTGAACAGCTTCTATCACCAGAGCATCAGACTGTTGAACAGCTTATATTACCAGACCATCAGACTGTTGAACAGCTTCTATCACCAGACCATCAGACTGTTGAACAGCTTCTATTACCATCAGACTGTTGAACAGCTTCTATTACCAGACCATCAGACTGTTGAACAGCTTATATTACCAGACCATCAGACTGTTGAACAGCTTCTATTACCAGACCATCAGACTGTTGAACAGCTTCTATCACCAGACCATCAGACTGTTGAACAGCTTCTTTTACCAGACCATCAGACTGTTGAACAGCTTCTATTACCAGACCATCAGACTGTTGAACAGCTTCTATTATCAGATCATCAGACTGTTAAACAGCTTCTATTACCATCAGACTGTTGAACAGCTTCTATTACCAGACCATCAGACTGTTGAACAGCTTCTATTAGCAGACCATCAGACTGTTGAACAGCTTCTATTACCATCAGACTGTTGAACAGCTTCTATTACCAGGCCATCATCAGACTGTTGAACAGCTTCTATTACAGGACCGTGACTGTTGAACAGCTTCTATTACCAGACCATCAGACTGTTGAACAGCTTCTATTACCAGACCATCAGACTGTTGAACAGCTTCTATTACCAGACCATCAGACTGTTGAACAGCTTCTATCACCAGACCATCAGACTGTTGAACAGCTTCTTTTACCAGACCATCAGACTGTTGAACAGCTTCTATTACCAGACCATCAGACTGTTGAACAGCTTCTATTATCAGATCATCAGACTGTTAAACAGCTTCTATTACCATCAGACTGTTGAACAGCTTCTATTACCAGACTGTCACTGTTGAACAGCTTCTTTTACCAGACCATCAGACTGTTGAACAGCTTCTATTACCATCAGACTGTTGAACAGCTTCTATTACCAGACCATCAGACTGTTGAACAGCTTCTATTACCAGACCATCAGACTGTTGAACAGCTTCTATTACCATCAGACTGTTGAACAGCTTCTATCACCAGACCATCAGACTGTTGAACAGCTTCTATTACCATCAGACTGTTGAACAGCTTCTATCACCAGACCATCAGACTGTTGAACAGCTTCTATCACCAGACCATCAGACTGTTGAACAGCTTCTATCACCAGACCATCAGACTGTTGAACAGCTTCTATTACCATCAGACTGTTGAACAGCTTCTATTACCAGACCATCAGACTGTTGAACAGCTTCTATCACCAGACCATCAGACTGTTGAACAGCTTCTATCACCAGACCATCAGACTGTTGAACAGCTTCTGTCACCAGACCATCAGACTGTTGAACAGCTTATATTACCAGACCATCAGACTGTTGAACAGCTTCTATCACCAGACCATCAGACTGTTGAACAGCTTCTATTACCATCAGACTGTTGAACAGCTTCTATTACCAGACCATCAGACTGTTGAACTGCTTCTATCACCAGACCATCAGACTGTTGAACAGCTTCTATCACCAGACCATCAGACTGTTGAACAGCTTCTATTACCAGACCATCAGACTGTTAAACAGCTTCTATTACCATCAGACTGTTGAACAGCTTCTATCACCAGACCATCAGACTGTTGAACAGCTTCTATTACCATCAGACTGTTGAACAGCTTCTATTACCAGGCCATCATCAGACTGTTGAACAGCTTCTATTACCAGACCGTGACTGTTGAACAGCTTCTATTACCAGACCATCAGACTGTTGAACAGCTTATATTACCTGACCATCAGACTGTTGAACATCTTCTTTTACCAGACCATCAGACTGTTGAACAGCTTCTATTACCATCAGACTGTTGAACAGCTTCTATTACCAGACCATCACTGTTGAACAGCTTCTATTACCAGGCCATCATCAGACTGTTGAACAGCTTCTATCACCAGACCGTCAGACTGTTGAACAGCTTCTATTACCAGATCATCAGACTGTTGAACAGCTTCTATTACCATCAGACTGTTGAACAGCTTCTATTACCATCAGACTGTTGAACAGCTTCTATTACCATCAGACTGTTGAACAGCTTCTATTACCAGGCCATCAGACTTTTGAACAGCTTCTATTAACATCAGACTGTTGAACAGCTTCTATTACCAGGCCATCAGACTTTTGAACAGCTTCTATTACCAGACCATCAGACTGTTGAACAGCTTCTATTACCATCAGACTGTTGAACAGCTTCTATTACCATCAGACTGTTGAACAGCTTCTATTATCAGGCCATCAGACTGTTGAACAGCTTCTATTACCATCAGACTGTTGAACAGCTTCTATTATCAGATCATCAGACTGTTGAACAGCTTCTATTACCATCAGACTGCTGAACAGCTTCTATTACCAGACTGTCACTGTTGAACAGCTTCTTTTACCAGACCATCAGACTGTTGAACAGCTTCTATTACCATCAGACTGTTGAACAGCTTCTATTATCAGATCATCAGACTGTTAAACAGCTTCTATTACCATCAGACTGTTGAACAGCTTCTATTACCAGACTGTCACTGTTGAACAGCTTCTTTTACCAGACCATCAGACTGTTGAACAGCTTCTATTACCATCAGACTGTTGAACAGCTTCTATCACCAGACCATCAGACTGTTGAACAGCTTCTATTACCATCAGACTGTTGAACAGCTTCTATCACCAGACCATCAGACTGTTGAACAGCTTCTATCTCCAGACCATCAGACTGTTGAACAGCTTCTATCACCAGAGCATCAGACTGTTGAACAGCTTATATTACCAGACCATCAGACTGTTGAACAGCTTCTATCACCAGACCATCAGACTGTTGAACAGCTTCTATTACCATCAGACTGTTGAACAGCTTCTATTACCAGACCATCAGACTGTTGAACAGCTTATATTACCTGACCATCAGACTGTTGAACATCTTCTTTTACCAGACCATCAGACTGTTGAACAGCTTCTATTACCATCAGACTGTTGAACAGCTTCTATTACCAGACCATCACTGTTGAACAGCTTCTATTACCAGGCCATCATCAGACTGTTGAACAGCTTCTATCACCAGACCGTCAGACTGTTGAACAGCTTCTATTACCAGATCATCAGACTGTTGAACAGCTTCTATTACCATCAGACTGTTGAACAGCTTCTATTACCATCAGACTGTTGAACAGCTTCTATTACCATCAGACTGTTGAACAGCTTCTATTACCAGGCCATCAGACTTTTGAACAGCTTCTATTACCAGACCATCAGACTGTTGAACAGCTTCTATTACCATCAGACTGTTGAACAGCTTCTATTACCATCAGACTGTTGAACAGCTTCTATTATCAGGCCATCAGACTGTTGAACAGCTTCTATTACCATCAGACTGTTGAACAGCTTCTATTATCAGATCATCAGACTGTTGAACAGCTTCTATTACCATCAGACTGCTGAACAGCTTCTATTACCAGACTGTCACTGTTGAACAGCTTCTTTTACCAGACCATCAGACTGTTGAACAGCTTCTATTACCATCAGACTGTTGAACAGCTTCTATTATCAGATCATCAGACTGTTAAACAGCTTCTATTACCATCAGACTGTTGAACAGCTTCTATTACCAGACTGTCACTGTTGAACAGCTTCTTTTACCAGACCATCAGACTGTTGAACAGCTTCTATTACCATCAGACTGTTGAACAGCTTCTATCACCAGACCATCAGAGTGTTGAACAGCTTCTATTACCATCAGACTGTTGAACAGCTTCTATCACCAGACCATCAGACTGTTGAACAGCTTCTATCTCCAGACCATCAGACTGTTGAACAGCTTCTATCACCAGAGCATCAGACTGTTGAACAGCTTATATTACCAGACCATCAGACTGTTGAACAGCTTCTATCACCAGACCATCAGACTGTTGAACAGCTTCTATTACCATCAGACTGTTGAACAGCTTCTATTACCAGACCATCAGACTGTTGAACAGCTTATATTACCAGACCATCAGACTGTTGAACAGCTTCTATTACCAGACCATCAGACTGTTGAACAGCTTCTATCACCAGACCATCAGACTGTTGAACAGCTTCTTTTACCAGACCATCAGACTGTTGAACAGCTTCTATTAGCAGACCATCAGACTGTTGAACAGCTTCTATTACCATCAGACTGTTGAACAGCTTCTATTACCAGGCCATCATCAGACTGTTGAACAGCTTCTATTACAGGACCGTGACTGTTGAACAGCTTCTATTACCAGACCATCAGACTGTTGAACAGCTTCTATTACCAGACCATCAGACTGTTGAACAGCTTCTATTACCAGACCATCAGACTGTTGAACAGCTTCTATCACCAGACCATCAGACTGTTGAACAGCTTCTTTTACCAGACCATCAGACTGTTGAACAGCTTCTATTACCAGACCATCAGACTGTTGAACAGCTTCTATTATCAGATCATCAGACTGTTAAACAGCTTCTATTACCATCAGACTGTTGAACAGCTTCTATTACCAGACTGTCACTGTTGAACAGCTTCTTTTACCAGACCATCAGACTGTTGAACAGCTTCTATTACCATCAGACTGTTGAACAGCTTCTATTACCAGACCATCAGACTGTTGAACAGCTTCTATTACCAGACCATCAGACTGTTGAACAGCTTCTATTACCATCAGACTGTTGAACAGCTTCTATCACCAGACCATCAGACTGTTGAACAGCTTCTATTACCATCAGACTGTTGAACAGCTTCTATCACCAGACCATCAGACTGTTGAACAGCTTCTATCACCAGACCATCAGACTGTTGAACAGCTTCTATCACCAGACCATCAGACTGTTGAACAGCTTCTATTACCATCAGACTGTTGAACAGCTTCTATTACCAGACCATCAGACTGTTGAACAGCTTCTATCACCAGACCATCAGACTGTTGAACAGCTTCTATCACCAGACCATCAGACTGTTGAACAGCTTCTGTCACCAGACCATCAGACTGTTGAACAGCTTATATTACCAGACCATCAGACTGTTGAACAGCTTCTATCACCAGACCATCAGACTGTTGAACAGCTTCTATTACCATCAGACTGTTGAACAGCTTCTATTACCAGACCATCAGACTGTTGAACTGCTTCTATCACCAGACCATCAGACTGTTGAACAGCTTCTATCACCAGACCATCAGACTGTTGAACAGCTTCTATTACCAGACCATCAGACTGTTAAACAGCTTCTATTACCATCAGACTGTTGAACAGCTTCTATCACCAGACCATCAGACTGTTGAACAGCTTCTATTACCATCAGACTGTTGAACAGCTTCTATTACCAGGCCATCATCAGACTGTTGAACAGCTTCTATTACCAGACCGTGACTGTTGAACAGCTTCTATTACCAGACCATCAGACTGTTGAACAGCTTATATTACCTGACCATCAGACTGTTGAACATCTTCTTTTACCAGACCATCAGACTGTTGAACAGCTTCTATTACCATCAGACTGTTGAACAGCTTCTATTACCAGACCATCACTGTTGAACAGCTTCTATTACCAGGCCATCATCAGACTGTTGAACAGCTTCTATCACCAGACCGTCAGACTGTTGAACAGCTTCTATTACCAGATCATCAGACTGTTGAACAGCTTCTATTACCATCAGACTGTTGAACAGCTTCTATTACCATCAGACTGTTGAACAGCTTCTATTACCATCAGACTGTTGAACAGCTTCTATTACCAGGCCATCAGACTTTTGAACAGCTTCTATTACCAGACCATCAGACTGTTGAACAGCTTCTATTACCATCAGACTGTTGAACAGCTTCTATTATCAGGCCATCAGACTGTTGAACAGCTTCTATTACCATCAGACTGTTGAACAGCTTCTATTATCAGATCATCAGACTGTTGAACAGCTTCTATTACCATCAGACTGCTGAACAGCTTCTATTACCAGACTGTCACTGTTGAACAGCTTCTTTTACCAGACCATCAGACTGTTGAACAGCTTCTATTACCATCAGACTGTTGAACAGCTTCTATTACCAGACTGTCACTGTTGAACAGCTTCTTTTACCAGACCATCAGACTGTTGAACAGCTTCTATTACCATCAGACTGTTGAACAGCTTCTATCACCAGACCATCAGACTGTTGAACAGCTTCTATTACCATCAGACTGTTGAACAGCTTCTATCACCAGACCATCAGACTGTTGAACAGCTTCTATCTCCAGACCATCAGACTGTTGAACAGCTTCTATCACCACACCATCAGACTGTTGAACAGCTTATATTACCAGACCATCAGACTGTTGAACAGCTTCTATCACCAGACCATCAGACTGTTGAACAGCTTCTATTACCATCAGACTGTTGAACAGCTTCTATTACCAGACCATCAGACTGTTGAACAGCTTATATTACCTGACCATCAGACTGTTGAACATCTTCTTTTACCAGACCATCAGACTGTTGAACAGCTTCTATTACCATCAGACTGTTGAACAGCTTCTATTACCAGACCATCACTGTTGAACAGCTTCTATTACCAGGCCATCATCAGACTGTTGAACAGCTTCTATCACCAGACCGTCAGACTGTTGAACAGCTTCTATTACCAGATCATCAGACTGTTGAACAGCTTCTATTACCATCAGACTGTTGAACAGCTTCTATTACCATCAGACTGTTGAACAGCTTCTATTACCATCAGACTGTTGAACAGCTTCTATTACCAGGCCATCAGACTTTTGAACAGCTTCTATTACCAGACCATCAGACTGTTGAACAGCTTCTATTACCATTAGACTGTTGAACAGCTTCTATTACCATCAGACTGTTGAACAGCTTCTATTATCAGGCCATCAGACTGTTGAACAGCTTCTATTACCATCAGACTGTTGAACAGCTTCTATTATCAGATCATCAGACTGTTGAACAGCTTCTATTACCATCAGACTGCTGAACAGCTTCTATTACCAGACTGTCACTGTTGAACAGCTTCTTTTACCAGACCATCAGACTGTTGAACAGCTTCTATTACCATCAGACTGTTGAACAGCTTCTATTATCAGATCATCAGACTGTTAAACAGCTTCTATTACCATCAGACTGTTGAACAGCTTCTATTACCAGACTGTCACTGTTGAACAGCTTCTTTTACCAGACCATCAGACTGTTGAACAGCTTCTATTACCATCAGACTGTTGAACAGCTTCTATCACCAGACCATCAGAGTGTTGAACAGCTTCTATTACCATCAGACTGTTGAACAGCTTCTATCACCAGACCATCAGACTGTTGAACAGCTTCTATCTCCAGACCATCAGACTGTTGAACAGCTTCTATCACCAGAGCATCAGACTGTTGAACAGCTTATATTACCAGACGATCAGACTGTTGAACAGCTTCTATCACCAGACCATCAGACTGTTGAACAGCTTCTATTACCATCAGACTGTTGAACAGCTTCTATTACCAGACCATCAGACTGTTGAACAGCTTATATTACCAGACCATCAGACTGTTGAACAGCTTCTATTACCAGACCATCAGACTGTTGAACAGCTTCTATCACCAGACCATCAGACTGTTGAACAGCTTCTTTTACCAGACCATCAGACTGTTGAACAGCTTCTATTACCAGACCATCAGACTGTTGAACAGCTTCTATTATCAGATCATCAGACTGTTAAACAGCTTCTATTACCATCAGACTGTTGAACAGCTTCTATTACCAGACCATCAGACTGTTGAACAGCTTCTATTAGCAGACCATCAGACTGTTGAACAGCTTCTATTACCATCAGACTGTTGAACAGCTTCTATTACCAGGCCATCATCAGACTGTTGAACAGCTTCTATTACAGGACCGTGACTGTTGAACAGCTTCTATTACCAGACCATCAGACTGTTGAACAGCTTCTATTACCAGACCATCAGACTGTTGAACAGCTTCTATTACCAGACCATCAGACTGTTGAACAGCTTCTATCACCAGACCATCAGACTGTTGAACAGCTTCTTTTACCAGACCATCAGACTGTTGAACAGCTTCTATTACCAGACCATCAGACTGTTGAACAGCTTCTATTATCAGATCATCAGACTGTTAAACAGCTTCTATTACCATCAGACTGTTGAACAGCTTCTATTACCAGACTGTCACTGTTGAACAGCTTCTTTTACCAGACCATCAGACTGTTGAACAGCTTCTATTACCATCAGACTGTTGAACAGCTTCTATTACCAGACCATCAGACTGTTGAACAGCTTCTATTACCAGACCATCAGACTGTTGAACAGCTTCTATTACCATCAGACTGTTGAACAGCTTCTATCACCAGACCATCAGACTGTTGAACAGCTTCTATTACCATCAGACTGTTGAACAGCTTCTATCACCAGACCATCAGACTGTTGAACAGCTTCTATCACCAGACCATCAGACTGTTGAACAGCTTCTATCACCAGACCATCAGACTGTTGAACAGCTTCTATTACCATCAGACTGTTGAACAGCTTCTATTACCAGACCATCAGACTGTTGAACAGCTTCTATCACCAGACCATCAGACTGTTGAACAGCTTCTATCACCAGACCATCAGACTGTTGAACAGCTTCTGTCACCAGACCATCAGACTGTTGAACAGCTTATATTACCAGACCATCAGACTGTTGAACAGCTTCTATCACCAGACCATCAGACTGTTGAACAGCTTCTATTACCATCAGACTGTTGAACAGCTTCTATTACCAGACCATCAGACTGTTGAACTGCTTCTATCACCAGACCATCAGACTGTTGAACAGCTTCTATCACCAGACCATCAGACTGTTGAACAGCTTCTATTACCAGACCATCAGACTGTTGAACAGCTTCTATTACCATCAGACTGTTGAACAGCTTCTATCACCAGACCATCAGACTGTTGAACAGCTTCTATTACCATCAGACTGTTGAACAGCTTCTATTACCAGGCCATCATCAGACTGTTGAACAGCTTCTATTACCAGACCGTGACTGTTGAACAGCTTCTATTACCAGACCATCAGACTGTTGAACAGCTTATATTACCTGACCATCAGACTGTTGAACATCTTCTTTTACCAGACCATCAGACTGTTGAACAGCTTCTATTACCATCAGACTGTTGAACAGCTTCTATTACCAGACCATCACTGTTGAACAGCTTCTATTACCAGGCCATCATCAGACTGTTGAACAGCTTCTATCACCAGACCGTCAGACTGTTGAACAGCTTCTATTACCAGATCATCAGACTGTTGAACAGCTTCTATTACCATCAGACTGTTGAACAGCTTCTATTACCATCAGACTGTTGAACAGCTTCTATTACCATCAGACTGTTGAACAGCTTCTATTACCAGGCCATCAGACTTTTGAACAGCTTCTATTACCAGACCATCAGACTGTTGAACAGCTTCTATTACCATCAGACTGTTGAACAGCTTCTATTACCATCAGACTGTTGAACAGCTTCTATTATCAGGCCATCAGACTGTTGAACAGCTTCTATTACCATCAGACTGTTGAACAGCTTCTATTATCAGATCATCAGACTGTTGAACAGCTTCTATTACCATCAGACTGCTGAACAGCTTCTATTACCAGACTGTCACTGTTGAACAGCTTCTTTTACCAGACCATCAGACTGTTGAACAGCTTCTATTACCATCAGACTGTTGAACAGCTTCTATTATCAGATCATCAGACTGTTAAACAGCTTCTATTACCATCAGACTGTTGAACAGCTTCTATTACCAGACTGTCACTGTTGAACAGCTTCTTTTACCAGACCATCAGACTGTTGAACAGCTTCTATTACCATCAGACTGTTGAACAGCTTCTATCACCAGACCATCAGACTGTTGAACAGCTTCTATTACCATCAGACTGTTGAACAGCTTCTATCACCAGACCATCAGACTGTTGAACAGCTTCTATCTCCAGACCATCAGACTGTTGAACAGCTTCTATCACCACACCATCAGACTGTTGAACAGCTTATATTACCAGACCATCAGACTGTTGAACAGCTTCTATCACCAGACCATCAGACTGTTGAACAGCTTCTATTACCATCAGACTGTTGAACAGCTTCTATTACCAGACCATCAGACTGTTGAACAGCTTATATTACCAGACCATCAGACTGTTGAACAGCTTCTATTACCAGACCATCAGACTGTTGAACAGCTTCTATCACCAGACCATCAGACTGTTGAACAGCTTCTTTTACCAGACCATCAGACTGTTGAACAGCTTCTATTACCAGACCATCAGACTGTTGAACAGCTTCTATTACCAGACCATCAGGCTGTTGATCAGCTTCTATTACCAGACCATCACTGTTGAACAGCTTCTATTACCAGGCCATCATCAGACTGTTGAACAGCTTCTATCACCAGACCGTCAGACTGTTGAACAGCTTCTTTTACCAGACATCCAGACTGTTGAACAGCTTCTTTTACCAGACCATCAGACTGTTGAACAGCTTCTATCACCAGACCATCAGACTGTTGAACAGCTTCTATTACCAGACCATCACTGTTGAACAGCTTCTTTTACCAGACCATCACTGTTGAACAGCTTCTATTACCATCAGACTGTTGAACAGCTTCTATTACCATCAGACTGTTGAACAGCTTCTATTACCAGACCATCAGACTGTTGAACAGCTTCTATTACCATCAGAATGTTGAACAGCTTCTATTACCAGACCATCAGACTGTTGAACAGCTTCTATTAGCAGACCATCAGACTGTTGAACAGCTTCTATTACCATCAGACTGTTGAACAGCTTCTATTACCAGGCCATCATCAGACTGTTGAACAGCTTCTATTACCAGACCGTGACTGTTGAACAGCTTCTATTACCAGACCATCAGACTTTTGAACATCTTCTTTTACCAGACCATCAGACTGTTGAACAGCTTCTATCACCAGACCATCAGACTGTTGAACAGCTTCTATTACCATCAGACTGTTGAACAGCTTCTATTACCAGGCCATCATCAGACTGTTGAACAGCTTCTATTACCAGACCGTGACTGTTGAACAGCTTCTATTACCAGACCATCAGACTGTTGAACAGCTTATATTACCAGACCATCAGACTGTTGAACAGCTTCTATTACCAGACCATCAGACTGTTGAACAGCTTCTATCACCAGACCATCAGACTGTTGAACAGCTTCTTTTACCAGACCATCAGACTGTTGAACAGCTTCTATTACCAGACCATCAGACTGTTGAACAGCTTCTATTATCAGATCATCAGACTGTTAAACAGCTTCTATTACCATCAGACTGTTGAACAGCTTCTATTACCAGACCATCAGACTGTTGAACAGCTTCTATTAGCAGACCATCAGACTGTTGAACAGCTTCTATTACCATCAGACTGTTGAACAGCTTCTATTACCAGGCCATCATCAGACTGTTGAACAGCTTCTATTACCCGACCGTGACTGTTGAACAGCTTCTATTACCAGACCATCAGACTGTTGAACAGCTTCTATTACCAGACCATCAGACTGTTGAACAGCTTCTATCACCAGACCATCAGACTGTTGAACAGCTTCTTTTACCAGACCATCAGACTGTTGAACAGCTTCTATTACCAGACCATCAGACTGTTGAACAGCTTCTATTATCAGATCATCAGACTGTTAAACAGCTTCTATTACCATCAGACTGTTGAACAGCTTCTATTACCAGACCATCAGACTGTTGAACAGCTTCTATTAGCAGACCATCAGACTGTTGAACAGCTTCTATTACCATCAGACTGTTGAACAGCTTCTATTACCAGGCCATCATCAGACTGTTGAACAGCTTCTATTAACAGACCGTGAATGTTGAACAGCTTCTATTACCAGACCATCAGACTGTTGAACAGCTTCTATTACCAGACCATCAGACTGTTGAACAGCTTCTATTACCAGACCATCAGACTGTTGAACAGCTTCTATCACCAGACCATCAGACTGTTGAACAGCTTCTTTTACCAGACCATCAGACTGTTGAACAGCTTCTATTACCAGACCATCAGACTGTTGAACAGCTTCTATTATCAGATCATCAGACTGTTAAACAGCTTCTATTACCATCAGACTGTTGAACAGCTTCTATTACCAGACTGTCACTGTTGAACAGCTTCTTTTACCAGACCATCAGACTGTTGAACAGCTTCTATTACCATCAGACTGTTGAACAGCTTCTATTACCAGACCATCAGACTGTTGAACAGCTTCTATTACCAGACCATCAGACTGTTGAACAGCTTCTATTACCATCACACTGTTGAACAGCTTCTATCACCAGACCATCAGACGGTTGAACAGCTTCTATTACCATCAGACTGTTGAACAGCTTCTATCACCAGACCATCAGACTGTTGAACAGCTTCTATCACCAGACCATCAGACTGTTGAACAGCTTCTATCACCAGACCATCAGACTGTTGAACAGCTTCTATTACCATCAGACTGTTGAACAGCTTCTATTACCAGACCATCAGACTGTTGAACAGCTTCTATCACCAGACCATCAGACTGTTGAACAGCTTCTATTACCAGACCATCAGACTGTTGAACAGCTTCTATTACCATCAGACTGTTGAACAGCTTCTATCACCAGACCATCAGACTGTTGAACAGCTTCTATTACCATCAGACTGTTGAACAGCTTCTATTACCAGGCCATCATCAGACTGTTGAACAGCTTCTATTACCAGACCGTGACTGTTGAACAGCTTCTATTACCAGATCATCAGACTGTTGAACAGCTTATATTACCAGACCATCAGACTGTTGAACAGCTTCTATTACCAAACCATCAGACTGTTGAACAGCTTCTATCACCAGACCATCAGACTGTTGAACATCTTCTTTTACCAGACCATCAGACTGTTGAACAGCTTCTATTACCATCAGACTGTTGAACAGCTTCTATTACCAGACCATCACTGTTGAACAGCTTCTATTACCAGGCCATCATCAGACTGTTGAACAGCTTCTATCACCAGACCATCAGACTGTTGAACAGCTTCTATTACCAGACCATCACTGTTGAACAGCTTCTTTTACCAGACCATCACTGTTGAACAGCTTCTATTACCATCAGACTGTTGAACAGCTTCTATTACCATCAGACTGTTGAACAGCTTCTATTACCAGACCATCAGACTGTTGAACAGCTTCTATTACCATCAGACTGTTGAACAGCTTCTATTACCAGACCATCAGACTGTTGAACAGCTTCTATTAGCAGACCATCAGACTGTTGAACAGCTTCTATTACCATCAGACTGTTGAACAGCTTCTATTACCAGGCCATCATCAGACTGTTGAACAGCTTCTATTACCAGACCGTGACTGTTGAACAGCTTCTATTACCAGACCATCAGACTTTTGAACATCTTCTTTTACCAGACCATCAGACTGTTGAACAGCTTCTATCACCAGACCATCAGACTGTTGAACAGCTTCTATTACCATCAGACTGTTGAACAGCTTCTATTACCAGGCCATCATCAGACTGTTGAACAGCTTCTATTACCAGACCGTGACTGTTGAACAGCTTCTATTACCAGACCATCAGACTGTTGAACAGCTTATATTACCAGACCATCAGACTGTTGAACAGCTTCTATTACCAGACCATCAGACTGTTGAACAGCTTCTATCACCAGACCATCAGACTGTTGAACAGCTTCTTTTACCAGACCATCAGACTGTTGAACAGCTTCTATTACCAGACCATCAGACTGTTGAACAGCTTCTATTATCAGATCATCAGACTGTTAAACAGCTTCTATTACCATCAGACTGTTGAACAGCTTCTATTACCAGACCATCAGACTGTTGAACAGCTTCTATTAGCAGACCATCAGACTGTTGAACAGCTTCTATTACCATCAGACTGTTGAACAGCTTCTATTACCAGGCCATCATCAGACTGTTGAACAGCTTCTATTACCCGACCGTGACTGTTGAACAGCTTCTATTACCAGACCATCAGACTGTTGAACAGCTTCTATTACCAGACCATCAAACTGTTGAACAGCTTCTATTACCAGACCATCAGACTGTTGAACAGCTTCTATCACCAGACCATCAGACTGTTGAACAGCTTCTTTTACCAGACCATCAGACTGTTGAACAGCTTCTATTACCAGACCATCAGACTGTTGAACAGCTTCTATTATCAGATCATCAGACTGTTAAACAGCTTCTATTACCATCAGACTGTTGAACAGCTTCTATTACCAGACTGTCACTGTTGAACAGCTGCTTTTACCAGACCATCAGACTGTTGAACAGCTTCTATTACCATCAGACTGTTGAACATCTTCTATTACCAGACCATCAGACTGTTGAACAGCTTCTATTACCAGACCATCAGACTGTTGAACAGCTTCTATTACCATCAGACTGTTGAACAGCTTCTATCACCAGACCATCAGACGGTTGAACAGCTTCTATTACCATCAGACTGTTGAACAGCTTCTATCACCAGACCATCAGACTGTTGAACAGCTTCTATCACCAGACCATCAGACTGTTGAACAGCTTCTATCACCAGACCATCAGACTGTTGAACAGCTTCTATCACCAGACCATCAGACTGTTGAACAGCTTCTATTACCATCAGACTGTTGAACAGCTTCTATTACCAGACCATCAGACTGTTGAACAGCTTCTATCACCAGACCATCAGACTGTTGAACAGCTTCTATTACCAGACGATCAGACTGTTGAACAGCTTCTATTACCATCAGACTGTTGAACAGCTTCTATCACCAGACCATCAGACTGTTGAACAGCTTCTATTACCATCAGACTGTTGAACAGCTTCTATTACCAGGCCATCATCAGACTGTTGAACAGCTTCTATTACCAGACCGTGACTGTTGAACAGCTTCTATTACCAGATCATCAGACTGTTGAACAGCTTATATTACCAGACCATCAGACTGTTGAACAGCTTCTATTACCAAACCATCAGACTGTTGAACAGCTTCTATCACCAGACCATCAGACTGTTGAACATCTTCTTTTACCAGACCATCAGACTGTTGAACAGCTTCTATTACCATCAGACTGTTGAACAGCTTCTATTACCAGACCATCACTGTTGAACAGCTTCTATTACCAGGCCATCATCAGACTGTTGAACAGCTTCTATCACCAGACCATCAGACTGTTGAACAGCTTCTATTACCAGACCATCACTGTTGAACAGCTTCTTTTACCAGACCATCACTGTTGAACAGCTTCTATTACCATCAGACTGTTGAACAGCTTCTATTACCATCAGACTGTTGAACAGCTTCTATTACCACACCATCAGACTGTTGAACAGCTTCTATTACCATCAGACTGTTGAACACCTTCTATTACCAGACCATCAGACTGTTGAACAGCTTCTATTAGCAGACCATCAGACTGTTGAACAGCTTCTATTACCATCAGACTGTTGAACAGCTTCTATTACCAGGCCATCATCATACTGTTGAACAGCTTCTATTACCAGACCGTGACTGTTGAAGAGCTTCTATTACCAGACCATCAGACTGTTGAACATCTTCTATCACCAGACCATCAGACTGTTGAACAGCTTCTATTACCATCAGACTGTTGAACAGCTTCTATTACCAGGCCATCATCAGACTGTTGAACAGCTTCTATTACCAGACCGTGACTGTAGAACAGCTTCTATTACCAGACCATCAGACTGTTGAACAGCTTATATTACCAGACCATCAGACTGTTGAACAGCTTCTATTACCAGACCATCAGACTGTTGAACAGCTTCAATCATCAGACCATCAGACTGTTGAACAGCTTCTATTACCAGACCATCAGACTGTTGAACAGCTTCTATTATCAGATCATCAGACTGTTAAACAGCTTCTATTACCATCAGACTGTTGAACAGCTTCTATTACCAGACCATCAGACTGTTGAACAGCTTCTATTAGCAGACCATCAGACTGTTGAACAGCTTCTATTACCATCAGACTGTTGAACAGCTTCTATTACCAGGCCATCATCAGACTGTTGAACAGCTTCTATTACCCGACCGTGACTGTTGAACAGCTTCTATTACCAGACCATCAGACTGTTGAACAGCTTCTATTACCAGACCATCAGACTGTTGAACAGCTTCTATCACCAGACCATCAGACTGTTGAACAGCTTCTTTTACCAGACCATCAGACTGTTGAACAGCTTCTATTATCAGACCATCAGACTGTTGAACAGCTTCTATTACCATCAGACTGTTGAACAGCTTCTATTACCAGACCATCAGACTGTTGAACAGCTTCTATTACCAGACCATCAGAATGTTTAACAGCTTCTATTACCAGACCATCAGACTGTTGAACAGCTTCTATCACCAGACCATCAGACTGTTGAACAGCTTCTTTTACCAGACCATCAGACTGTTGAACAGCTTCTATTACCAGACCATCAGACTGTTGAACAGCTTCTATTATCAGATCATCAGACTGTTAAACAGCTTCTATTACCATCAGACTGTTGAACAGCTTCTATTTCCAGACTGTCACTGTTGAACAGCTTCTTTTACCAGACCATCAGACTGTTGAACAGCTTCTATTACCATCAGACTGTTGAACAGCTTCTATTACCAGACCATCAGACTGTTGAACAGCTTCTATTACCAGACCATAAGACTGTTGAACAGCTTCTATTACCATCAGACTGTTGAACAGCTTCTATCACCATCAGACTGTTGAACAGCTTCTATCACCTGACCATCAGACTGTTGAACAGCTTCTATCACCAGACCATCAGACTGTTGAACAGCTTCTATCACCAGACCATCAGACTCTTGAACAGCTTCTATCACCAGACCATCAGACTGTTGAACAGCTTCTATTACCAGACCATCAGACTGTTGAACAGCTTCTATTACCATCAGACTGTTGAACAGCTTCTATCACCAGACCATCAGACTGTTGAACAGCTTCTATTACCATCAGACTGTTGAACAGCTTCTATTACCAGGCCATCATCAGACTGTTGAACAGCTTCTATTACCAGACCGTGACTGTTGAACAGCTTCTATTACCAGACCATCAGACTGTTGAACAGCTTATATTACCAGACCATCAGACTGTTGAACAGCTTCTATTACCAAACCATCAGACTGTTGAACAGCTTCTATCACCAGACCATCAGACTGTTGAACATCTTCTTTTACCAGACCATCAGACTGTTGAACAGCTTCTATTACCATCAGACTGTTGAACAGCTTCTATTACCAGACCATCACTGTTGAACAGCTTCTATTACCAGGCCATCATCAGACTGTTGAACAGCTTCTATCAACAGACCGTCAGACTGTTGAACAGCTTCTATTACCAGACCATCAGACTGTTGAACAGCTTCTATTACCAGACCATCAGACTGTTGAACAGCTTCTATTACCATCAGACTGTTGAACAGCTTCTATTACCATCAGAATGTTGAACAGCTTCTATTACCATCAGACTGTTGAACAGCTTCTATTACCAGGCCATCAGACTTTTGAACAGCTTCTATTACCAGACCATCAGACTGTTGAACAGCTTCTATTACCATCAGACTGTTGAACAGCTTCTATTACCATCAGACTGTTGAACAGCTTCCATTATCAGGCCATCAGACTGTTGAACAGCTTCTATTACCATCAGACTGTTGAACAGGTTCTATTATCAGATCATCAGACTGTTGAACAGCTTCTATTACCATCAGACTGCTGAACAGCTTCTATTACCAGACTGTCACTGTTGAACAGCTTCTTTTACCAGACCATCAGACTGTTGAACAGCTTCTATTACCATCAGACTGTTGAACAGCTTCTATTACCAGACCATCAGACTGCTGAACAACTTCTATTACCAGACCATCAGACTGTTGAACAGCTTCTATCACCAGACCATCAGACTGTTGAACAGCTTCAATCACCAGACCATCAGACTGTTGAACAGCTTCTATTACCAGACCACCAGACTGTTGAACAGCTTCTTTTACCAGACCATCACTGTTGAACAGCTTCTATTACCTTCAGACTGTTGAACAGCTTCTATTACCATCAGACTGTTGAACAGCTTCTATTACATGACCATCAGACTGTTGAACAGCTTCTATTACCATCAGAATGTTGAACAGCTTCTATTACCAGACCATCAGACTGTTGAACAGCTTCTATTACCATCAGACTGTTGAACAGCTTCTATAACCAGACCATCAGACTGTTGAACAGCTTCTATTAGCAGACCATCAGACTGTTGAACAGCTTCTATTACCATCAGACTGTTGAACAGCTTCTATTACCAGGCCATCATCAGACTGTTGAACAGCTTCTATTACCAGACCGTGACTGTTGAACAGCTTCTATTACCAGACCATCAGACTGTTGAACAGCTTATATTACCAGACCATCAGACTGTTGAACAGCTTCTATCACCAGACCATCAGACTGTTGAACAGCTTCTTTTACCAGACCATCAGACTGTTGAACAGCTTCTATTACCAGACCATCAGACTGTTGAACAGCTTCTATTATCAGATCATCAGACTGTTAAACAGCTTCTATTACCATCAGACTGTTGAACAGCTTCTATTACCAGACCATCAGACTGTTGAACAGCTTCTATTAGCAGACCATCAGACTGTTGAACAGCTTCTATTACGATCAGACTGTTGAACAGCTTCTATTACCAGGCCATCATCAGACTGTTGAACAGCTTCTATTACCAGACCGTGACTGTTGAACAGCTTCTATTACCAGACCATCAGACTGTTGAACAGCTTATATTACCAGACCATCAGACTGTTGAACAGCTTCTATCACCAGACCATCAGACTGTTGAACAGCTTCTATTACCATCAGACTGTTGAACAGCTTCTATTACCAGGCCATCATCAGACTGTTGAACAGCTTCTATTACCAGACCGTGACTGTTGAACAGCTTCTATTACCAGACCATCAGACTGTTGAACAGCTTCTATTACCAGACCATCAGACTGTTGAACAGCTTCTATTACCAGACCATCAGACTGTTGAACAGCTTCTATCACCAGACCATCAGACTGTTGAACAGCTTCTTTTACCAGACCATCAGACTGTTGAACAGCTTCTATTACCATCAGACTGTTGAACAGCTTCTATTACCAGACCATCAGACTGTTGAACAGCTTCTATTACCAGACCATCAGACTGTTGAACAGCTTCTATTACCATCAGACTGTTGAACAGCTTCTATCACCAGACCATCAGACTGTTGAACAGCTTCTATTACCATCAGACTGTTGAACAGCTTCTATTACCATCAGACTGTTGAACAGCTTCTATTACCAGACCATCAGACTGTTGAACAGCTTCTTTTACCAGACCATCACTGTTGAACAGCTTCTATTACCAGACAGTCAGACTGTTGAACAGCTTCTATTACCAGGCCATCAGACAGTTGAACAGCTTCTATCACCATCAGACTGTTGAACAGCTTCTATTACCAGACCATCAGACTGTTGAACAGCTTCTATTACCAGACCATCAGACTGTTGAACAGCTTCTATTACCAGACCATCAGACTGTTGAACAGCTTCTATTACCATCAGACTGTTGAACAGCTTCTATTACCAGACCATCAGACTGTTGAACAGCTTCTTTTACCAGACCATCAGACTGTTGAACAGCTTCTATTACCAGACCATCAGACTGTTGAACAGCTTCTATTACCAGACCATCAGACTGTTGAACAGCTTCTATTACCATCAGACTGTTGAACAGCTTCTGTTACCATCAGACTGTTGAACAGCTTCTATTACCATCAGACTGTTGAACAGCTTCTATTACCAGGCCATCAGTCTGTTGAACAGCTTCTATTACCAGACCATCAGACTGTTAAACAGCTTCTATTACCATCAGACTGTTGAACAGCTTCTATTACCATCAGACTGTTGAACAGCTTCTATTATCAGGCCATCAGACTGTTGAACAGCTTCTATTACCATCAGACTGTTGAACAGCTTCTATTATCAGATCATCAGACTGTTGAACAGCTTCTATTACAATCACACTGTTGAACAGCTTCTATTACCATCAGACTGTTGAACAGCTTCTATTACCAGACCATCAGACTTTTGAACAGCTTCTATTACCATCAGACTGTTGAACAGCTTCTATCACCAGACCATCAGACTGTTGAACAGCTTCTATTACCATCAGACTGTTGAACAGCTTCTATCACCAGACCATCAGACAGTAGAACAGCTTCTATCACCAGACCATCAGACTGTTGAACAGCTTCTATCACCAGACCATCAGACTGTTGAACAGCTTCTATTACCAGACCATCACTGTTGAACAGCTTCTATCACCAGACCATCAGACTATTGAACAGCTTCTATTACCATCAGACTGTTGAACAGCTTCTATTACCATCAGACTGTTGAACAGCTTCTTTTACCAGACCATCACTGTTGAACAGCTTCTATTACCAGACCATCAGACTGTTGAACAGCTTCTATTACCAGGCCATCAGACAGTTGAACAGCTTCTATCACCATCAGACTGTTGAACAGCTTCTACTACCAGACCATCAGACTGTTGAACAGCTTCTATTACCATCAGACTGTTGAACAGCTTCTATTACCAGACCATCAGACTGTTGAACAGCTTCTATTAGCAGACCGTCACTGTTGAACAGCTTCTATTACCAGACCATCAGACTGTTGAACAGCTTCTATTACCAGACCATCACTGTTGAACAGCTTCTATTACCAGACCATCAGACTGTTGATCAGCTTCTATTACCAGACCATCAGACTGTTGAACAGCTTATATTACCAGACCATCAGACTGTTGAACAGCTTCTATTACCATCAGACTGTTGAACAGCTTCTATTACCAGACCATCAGACTGTTGAACAGCTTCTATCACCAGACCATCAGACTGTTGAACAGCTTCTATCACCAGACCATCAGACTGTTGAACAGCTTCTATTACCAGACCATCAGACTGTTGAACAGCTTCTATTACCATCAGACTGTTGAACAGCTTCTATCACCAGACCATCAGACTGTTGAACAGCTTCTATTACCATCAGACTGTTGAACAGCTTCTATTACCAGGCCATCATCAGACTGTTGAACAGCTTCTATTACCAGACCGTGACTGTTGAACAGCTTCTATTACCAGACCATCAGACTGTTGAACAGCTTATATTACCAGACCATCAGACTGTTGAACAGCTTCTATTACCAAACCATCAGACTGTTGAACAGCTTCTATCACCAGACCATCAGACTGTTGAACATCTTCTTTTACCAGACCATCAGACTGTTGAACAGCTTATATTACCAGACCATCAGACTGTTGAACAGCTTCTATTACCAAACCATCAGACTGTTGAACAGCTTCTATCACCAGACCATCAGACTGTTGAACATCTTCTTTTACCAGACCATCAGACTGTTGAACAGCATCTATTACCATCAGACTGTTGAACAGCTTCTATTACCAGACCATCACTGTTGAACAGCTTCTATTACCAGGCCATCATCAGACTGTTGAACAGCTTCTATCACCAGACCGTCAGACTGTTGAACAGCTTCTATTACCAGACCATCAGGCTGTTGAACAGCTTCTTTTACCAGACCATCACTGTTGAACAGCTTCTATTACCAGACCATCAGACTGTTGAACAGCTTCTATTACCAGATCATCAGACTGTTGAACAGCTTCTATTACCATCAGACTGTTGAACAGCTTCTATTACCATCAGACTGTTGAACAGCTTCTATTACCATCAGACTGTTGAACAGCTTCTATTACCAGGCCATCAGACTTTTGAACAGCTTCTATTACCAGACCATCAGACTGTTGAACAGCTTCTATTACCATCAGACTGTTGAACAGCTTCTATTATCAGGCCATCAGACTGTTGAACAGCTTCTATTACCATCAGACTGTTGAACAGCTTCTATTATCAGATCATCAGACTGTTGAACAGCTTCTATTACCATCAGACTGCTGAACGGCTTCTATTACCAGACTGTCACTGTTGAACAGCTTCTTTTACCAGACCATCAGACTGTTGAACAGCTTCTATCACCAGACCATCAGACTGTTGAACAGCTTCTATTACCAGACCATCACTGTTGAACAGCTTCTTTTACCAGACCATCACTGTTGAACAGCTTCTATTATCAGACCATCAGACTGTTGAACAGCTTCTATTACCATCAGACTGTTGAAGAGCTTCTATTACCAGACCATCAGACTGTTGAACAGCTTCTATTACCATCAGACTGTTGAACAGCTTCTATTACCAGACCATCAGACTGTTGAACAGCTTCTATTAGCAGACCATCAGACTGTTGAACAGCTTCTATTACCATCAGACTGTTGAACAGCTTCTATTACCAGGCCATCATCAGACTGTTGAACAGCTTCTATTACCAGACCGTGACTGTTGAACAGCTTCTATTACCAGACCATCAGACTGTTGAAAATCTTCTTTTACCAGACCATCAGACTGTTGAACAGCTTCTATCACCAGACCATCAGACTGTTGAACAGCTTCTATTACCATCAGACTGTTGAACAGCTTCTATTACCAGGCCATCATCAGACTGTTGAACAGCTTCTATTACCAGACCGTGACTGTTGAACAGCTTCTATTACCAGACCATCAGACTGTTGAACAGCTTATATTACCAGACCATCAGACTGTTGAACAGCTTCTATTACCAGACCAACAGACTGTTGAACAGCTTCTATCACCAGACCATCAGACTGTTGAACAGCTTCTTTTACCAGACCATCAGACTGTTGAACAGCTTCTATTATCAGATCATCAGACTGTTAAACAGCTTCTATTACCATCAGACTGTTGAACAGCTTCTATTACCAGACCATCAGACTGTTGAACAGCTTCTATTAGCAGACCATCAGACTGTTGAACAGCTTATATTACCATCAGACTGTTGAACAGCTTCTATTACCAGGCCATCATCAGACTGTTGAACAGCTTCTATTACCAGACCGTGACTGTTGAACAGCTTCTATTACCAGACCATCAGACTGTTGAACAGCTTCTATTACCAGACCATCAGACTGTTGAACAGCTTCTATCACCAGACCATCAGACTGTTGAACAGCTTCTTTTACCAGACCATCAGACTGTTGAACAGCTTCTATTACCATCAGACTGTTGAACAGCTTCTATTACCAGACCATCACTGTTGAACAGCTTCTATTACCAGGCCATCATCAGACTGTTGAACAGCTTCTATCACCAGACCGTCAGACTGTTGAACAGCTTCTATTACCAGACCATCAGGCTGTTGAACAGCTTCTTTTACCAGACCATCACTGTTGAACAGCTTCTATTACCAGACCATCAGACTGTTGAACAGCTTCTATTACCAGATCATCAGACTGTTGAACAGCTTCTATTACCATCAGACTGTTGAACAGCTTCTATTACCATCAGACTGTTGAACAGCTTCTATTACCATCAGACTGTTGAACAGCTTCTATTACCAGGCCATCAGACTTTTGAACAGCTTCTATTACCAGACCATCAGACTGTTGAACAGCTTCTATTACCATCAGACTGTTGAACAGCTTCTATTATCAGGCCATCAGACTGTTGAACAGCTTCTATTACCATCAGACTGTTGAACAGCTTCTATTATCAGATCATCAGACTGTTGAACAGCTTCTATTACCATCAGACTGCTGAACGGCTTCTATTACCAGACTGTCACTGTTGAACAGCTTCTTTTACCAGACCATCAGACTGTTGAACAGCTTCTATCACCAGACCATCAGACTGTTGAACAGCTTCTATTACCAGACCATCACTGTTGAACAGCTTCTTTTACCAGACCATCACTGTTGAACAGCTTCTATTATCAGACCATCAGACTGTTGAACAGCTTCTATTACCATCAGACTGTTGAAGAGCTTCTATTACCAGACCATCAGACTGTTGAACAGCTTCTATTACCATCAGACTGTTGAACAGCTTCTATTACCAGACCATCAGACTGTTGAACAGCTTCTATTAGCAGACCATCAGACTGTTGAACAGCTTCTATTACCATCAGACTGTTGAACAGCTTCTATTACCAGGCCATCATCAGACTGTTGAACAGCTTCTATTACCAGACCGTGACTGTTGAACAGCTTCTATTACCAGACCATCAGACTGTTGAAAATCTTCTTTTACCAGACCATCAGACTGTTGAACAGCTTCTATCACCAGACCATCAGACTGTTGAACAGCTTCTATTACCATCAGACTGTTGAACAGCTTCTATTACCAGGCCATCATCAGACTGTTGAACAGCTTCTATTACCAGACCGTGACTGTTGAACAGCTTCTATTACCAGACCATCAGACTGTTGAACAGCTTATATTACCAGACCATCAGACTGTTGAACAGCTTCTATTACCAGACCAACAGACTGTTGAACAGCTTCTATCACCAGACCATCAGACTGTTGAACAGCTTCTTTTACCAGACCATCAGACTGTTGAACAGCTTCTATTATCAGATCATCAGACTGTTAAACAGCTTCTATTACCATCAGACTGTTGAACAGCTTCTATTACCAGACCATCAGACTGTTGAACAGCTTCTATTAGCAGACCATCAGACTGTTGAACAGCTTATATTACCATCAGACTGTTGAACAGCTTCTATTACCAGGCCATCATCAGACTGTTGAACAGCTTCTATTACCAGACCGTGACTGTTGAACAGCTTCTATTACCAGACCATCAGACTGTTGAACAGCTTCTATTACCAGACCATCAGACTGTTGAACAGCTTCTATCACCAGACCATCAGACTGTTGAACAGCTTCTTTTACCAGACCATCAGACTGTTGAACAGCTTCTATTACCATCAGACTGTTGAACAGCTTCTATTACCAGGCCATCATCAGACTGTTGAACAGCTTCTATTACCAGACCGTGACTGTTGAACAGCTTCTATTACCAGACCATCAGACTGTTGAACAGCTTCTATTACCAGACCATCAGACTGTTGAACAGCTTCTATCACCAGACCATCAGACTGTTGAACAGCTTCTTTTACCAGACCATCAGACTGTTGAACAGCTTCTTTTACCAGACCATCAGACTGTTGAACAGCTTCTATTACCATCAGACTGTTGAACAGCTTCTATTACCAGACCATCAGACTGTTGAACAGCTTCTATTACCATCAGACTGTTGAACAGCTTCTATCACCAGACCATCAGACTGTTGAACAGCTTCTATTACCATCAGACTGTTGAACAGCTTCTATTACCATCAGACTGTTGAACAGCTTCTATTACCAGACCGTGACTGTTGAACAGCTTCTATTACCAGACCATCAGACTGTTGAAAATCTTCTTTTACCAGACCATCAGACTGTTGAACAGCTTCTATCACCAGACCATCAGACTGTTGAACAGCTTCTATTACCATCAGACTGTTGAACAGCTTCTATTACCAGGCCATCATCAGACTGTTGAACAGCTTCTATTACCAGACCGTGACTGTTGAACAGCTTCTATTACCAGACCATCAGACTGTTGAACAGCTTATATTACCAGACCATCAGACTGTTGAACAGCTTCTATTACCAGACCAACAGACTGTTGAACAGCTTCTATCACCAGACCATCAGACTGTTGAACAGCTTCTTTTACCAGACCATCAGACTGTTGAACAGCTTCTATTATCAGATCATCAGACTGTTAAACAGCTTCTATTACCATCAGACTGTTGAACAGCTTCTATTACCAGACCATCAGACTGTTGAACAGCTTCTATTAGCAGACCATCAGACTGTTGAACAGCTTATATTACCATCAGACTGTTGAACAGCTTCTATTACCAGGCCATCATCAGACTGTTGAACAGCTTCTATTACCAGACCGTGACTGTTGAACAGCTTCTATTACCAGACCATCAGACTGTTGAACAGCTTCTATTACCAGACCATCAGACTGTTGAACAGCTTCTATCACCAGACCATCAGACTGTTGAACAGCTTCTTTTACCAGACCATCAGACTGTTGAACAGCTTCTATTACCATCAGACTGTTGAACAGCTTCTATTACCAGGCCATCATCAGACTGTTGAACAGCTTCTATTACCAGACCGTGACTGTTGAACAGCTTCTATTACCAGACCATCAGACTGTTGAACAGCTTCTATTACCAGACCATCAGACTGTTGAACAGCTTCTATCACCAGACCATCAGACTGTTGAACAGCTTCTTTTACCAGACCATCAGACTGTTGAACAGCTTCTTTTACCAGACCATCAGACTGTTGAACAGCTTCTATTACCATCAGACTGTTGAACAGCTTCTATTACCAGACCATCAGACTGTTGAACAGCTTCTATTACCATCAGACTGTTGAACAGCTTCTATCACCAGACCATCAGACTGTTGAACAGCTTCTATTACCATCAGACTGTTGAACAGCTTCTATTACCATCAGACTGTTGAACAGCTTCTATTACCAGACCATCAGACTGTTGAACAGCTTCTTTTACCAGACCATCACTGTTGAACAGCTTCTATTACCAGACAGTCAGACTGTTGAACAGCTTCTATTACCAGGCCATCAGACAGTTGAACAGCTTCTATCACCATCAGACTGTTGAACAGCTTCTATTACCAGACCATCAGACTGTTGAACAGCTTCTATTACCAGACCATCAGACTGTTGAACAGCTTCTATTACCAGACCATCAGACTGTTGAACAGCTTCTATTACCATCAGACTGTTGAACAGCTTCTATTACCAGACCATCAGACTGTTGAACAGCTTCTTTTACCAGACCATCAGACTGTTGAACAGCTTCTATTACCATCAGACTGTTGAAGAGCTTCTATTACCAGACCATCAGACTGTTGAACAGCTTCTATTACCATCAGACTGTTGAACAGCTTCTATTACCAGACCATCAGACTGTTGAACAGCTTCTATTAGCAGACCATCAGACTGTTGAACAGCTTCTATTACCATCAGACTGTTGAACAGCTTCTATTACCAGGCCATCATCAGACTGTTGAACAGCTTCTATTACCAGACCGTGACTGTTGAACAGCTTCTATTACCAGACCATCAGACTGTTGAAAATCTTCTTTTACCAGACCATCAGACTGTTGAACAGCTTCTATCACCAGACCATCAGACTGTTGAACAGCTTCTATTACCATCAGACTGTTGAACAGCTTCTATTACCAGGCCATCATCAGACTGTTGAACAGCTTCTATTACCAGACCGTGACTGTTGAACAGCTTCTATTACCAGACCATCAGACTGTTGAACAGCTTATATTACCAGACCATCAGACTGTTGAACAGCTTCTATTACCAGACCAACAGACTGTTGAACAGCTTCTATCACCAGACCATCAGACTGTTGAACAGCTTCTTTTACCAGACCATCAGACTGTTGAACAGCTTCTATTATCAGATCATCAGACTGTTAAACAGCTTCTATTACCATCAGACTGTTGAACAGCTTCTATTACCAGACCATCAGACTGTTGAACAGCTTCTATTAGCAGACCATCAGACTGTTGAACAGCTTATATTACCATCAGACTGTTGAACAGCTTCTATTACCAGGCCATCATCAGACTGTTGAACAGCTTCTATTACCAGACCGTGACTGTTGAACAGCTTCTATTACCAGACCATCAGACTGTTGAACAGCTTCTATTACCAGACCATCAGACTGTTGAACAGCTTCTATCACCAGACCATCAGACTGTTGAACAGCTTCTTTTACCAGACCATCAGACTGTTGAACAGCTTCTATTACCATCAGACTGTTGAACAGCTTCTATTACCAGGCCATCATCAGACTGTTGAACAGCTTCTATTACCAGACCGTGACTGTTGAACAGCTTCTATTACCAGACCATCAGACTGTTGAACAGCTTCTATTACCAGACCATCAGACTGTTGAACAGCTTCTATCACCAGACCATCAGACTGTTGAACAGCTTCTTTTACCAGACCATCAGACTGTTGAACAGCTTCTTTTACCAGACCATCAGACTGTTGAACAGCTTCTATTACCATCAGACTGTTGAACAGCTTCTATTACCAGACCATCAGACTGTTGAACAGCTTCTATTACCATCAGACTGTTGAACAGCTTCTATCACCAGACCATCAGACTGTTGAACAGCTTCTATTACCATCAGACTGTTGAACAGCTTCTATTACCATCAGACTGTTGAACAGCTTCTATTACCAGACCATCAGACTGTTGAACAGCTTCTTTTACCAGACCATCACTGTTGAACAGCTTCTATTACCAGACAGTCAGACTGTTGAACAGCTTCTATTACCAGGCCATCAGACAGTTGAACAGCTTCTATCACCATCAGACTGTTGAACAGCTTCTATTACCAGACCATCAGACTGTTGAACAGCTTCTATTACCAGACCATCAGACTGTTGAACAGCTTCTATTACCAGACCATCAGACTGTTGAACAGCTTCTATTACCATCAGACTGTTGAACAGCTTCTATTACCAGACCATCAGACTGTTGAACAGCTTCTATTACCAGACCATCAGACTGTTGAACAGCTTCTATTACCAGACCATCAGACTGTTGAACAGCTTCTATTACCAGACCATCAGACTGTTGAACAGCTTCTATTACCATCAGACTGTTGAACAGCTTCTATTACCATCAGACTGTTGAACAGCTTCTATTACCATCAGACTGTTGAACAGCTTCTATTACCAGGCCATCAGTCTGTTGAACAGCTTCTATTACCAGACCATCAGACTGTTAAACAGCTTCTATTACCATCAGACTGTTGAACAGCTTCTATTACCATCAGACTGTTGAACAGCTTCTATTATCAGGCCATCAGACTGTTGAACAGCTTCTATTACCATCAGACTGTTGAACAGCTTCTATTATCAGATCATCAGACTGTTGAACAGCTTCTATTACCATCACACTGTTGAACAGCTTCTATTACCATCAGACTGTTGAACAGCTTCTATTACCAGACCATCAGACTTTTGAACAGCTTCTATTACCATCAGACTGTTGAACAGCTTCTATCACCAGACCATCAGACTGTTGAACAGCTTCTATTACCATCAGACTGTTGAACAGCTTCTATCACCAGACCATCAGACTGTAGAACAGCTTCTATCACCAGACCATCAGACTGTTGAACAGCTTCTATCACCAGACCATCAGACTGTTGAACAGCTTCTATTACCATCAGACTGTTGAACAGCTTCTATTACCAGGCCATCATCAGACTGTTGAACAGCTTCTATTACAAGACCGTGACTGTTGAACAGCTTCTATTACCAGACCATCAGACTGTTGAACAGCTTATATTACCAGACCATCAGACTGTTGAACAGCTTCTATTACCAGACCAACAGACTGTTGAACAGCTTCTATCACCAGACCATCAGACTGTTGAACAGCTTCTTTTACCAGACCATCAGACTGTTGAACAGCTTCTATTATCAGATCATCAGACTGTTAAACACCTTCTATTACCATCAGACTGTTGAACAGCTTCTATTACCAGACCATCAGACTGTTGAACAGCTTCTATTAGCAGACCATCAGACTGTTGAACAGCTTATATTACCATCAGACTGTTGAACAGCTTCTATTACCAGGCCATCATCAGACTGTTGAACAGCTTCTATTACCAGACCGTGACTGTTGAACAGCTTCTATTACCAGACCATCAGACTGTTGAACAGCTTCTATTACCAGACCATCAGACTGTTGAACAGCTTCTATCACCAGACCATCAGACTGTTGAACAGCTTCTTTTACCAGACCATCAGACTGTTGAGCAGCTTCTATTACCATCAGACTGTTGAACAGCTTCTATTACCAGGCCATCATCAGACTGTTGAACAGCTTCTATTACCAGACCATCAGACTGTTGAACAGCTTCTATTAGCAGACCATCAGACTGTTGAACAGCTTATATTACCATCAGACTGTTGAACAGCTTCTATTACCAGGCCATCATCAGACTGTTGAACAGCTTCTATTACCAGACCGTGACTGTTGAACAGCTTCTATTACCAGACCATCAGACTGTTGAACAGCTTCTATTACCAGACCATCAGACTGTTGAACAGCTTCTATCACCAGACCATCAGACTGTTGAACAGCTTCTTTTACCAGACCATCAGACTGTTGAACAGCTTCTATTACCATCAGACTGTTGAACAGCTTCTATTACCAGGCCATCATCAGACTGTTGAACAGCTTCTATTACCAGACCGTGACTGTTGAACAGCTTCTATTACCAGACCATCAGACTGTTGAACAGCTTCTATTACCAGACCATCAGACTGTTGAACAGCTTCTATTACCAGACCATCAGACTGTTGAACAGCTTCTATCACCAGACCATCAGACTGTTGAACAGCTTCTTTTACCAGACCATCAGACTGTTGAACAGCTTCTATTACCATCAGACTGTTGAACAGCTTCTATTACCAGACCATCAGACTGTTGAACAGCTTCTATTACCAGACCATCAGACTGTTGAACAGCTTCTATTACCATCAGACTGTTGAACAGCTTCTATCACCAGACCATCAGACTGTTGAACAGCTTCTATTACCATCAGACTGTTGAACAGCTTCTATTACCATCAGACTGTTGAACAGCTTCTATTACCAGACCATCAGACTGTTGAACAGCTTCTTTTACCAGACCATCACTGTTGAACAGCTTCTATTACCAGACAGTCAGACTGTTGAACAGCTTCTATTACCAGGCCATCAGACAGTTGAACAGCTTCTATCACCATCAGACTGTTGAACAGCTTCTATTACCAGACCATCAGACTGTTGAACAGCTTCTATTACCAGACCATCAGACTGTTGAACAGCTTCTATTACCAGACCATCAGACTGTTGAACAGCTTCTATTACCATCAGACTGTTGAACAGCTTCTATTACCAGACCATCAGACTGTTGAACAGCTTCTATTACCAGACCATCAGACTGTTGAACAGCTTCTATTACCAGACCATCAGACTGTTGAACAGCTTCTATTACCAGACCATCAGACTGTTGAACAGCTTCTATTACCATCAGACTGTTGAACAGCTTCTATTACCATCAGACTGTTGAACAGCTTCTATTACCATCAGACTGTTGAACAGCTTCTATTACCAGGCCATCAGTCTGTTGAACAGCTTCTATTACCAGACCATCAGACTGTTAAACAGCTTCTATTACCATCAGACTGTTGAACAGCTTCTATTACCATCAGACTGTTGAACAGCTTCTATTATCATTCCATCAGACTGTTGAACAGCTTCTATTACCATCAGACTGTTGAACAGCTTCTATTATCAGATCATCAGACTGTTGAACAGCTTCTATTACCATCACACTGTTGAACAGCTTCTATTACCATCAGACTGTTGAACAGCTTCTATTACCATCAGACTGTTGAACAGCTTCTATTACCAGGCCATCATCAGACTGTTGAACAGCTTCTATTACCAGACCGTGACTGTTGAACAGCTTCTATTACCAGACCATCAGACTGTTGAACAGCTTCTATTACCAGACCATCAGACTGTTGAACAGCTTCTATTACCAGACCATCAGACTGTTGAACAGCTTCTATCACCAGACCATCAGACTGTTGAACAGCTTCTTTTACCAGACCATCAGACTGTTGAACAGCTTCTATTACCATCAGACTGTTGAACAGCTTCTATTACCAGACCATCAGACTGTTGAACAGCTTCTATTACCAGACCATCAGACTGTTGAACAGCTTCTATTACCATCAGACTGTTGAACAGCTTCTATCACCAGACCATCAGACTGTTGAACAGCTTCTATTACCATCAGACTGTTGAACAGCTTCTATTACCATTAGACTGTTGAACAGCTTCTATTACCAGACCATCAGACTGTTGAACAGCTTCTTTTACCAGACCATCACTGTTGAACAGCTTCTATTACCAGACAGTCAGACTGTTGAACAGCTTCTATTACCAGGCCATCAGACAGTTGAACAGCTTCTATCACCATCAGACTGTTGAACAGCTTCTATTACCAGACCATCAGACTGTTGAACAGCTTCTATTACCAGACCATCAGATTGTTGAACAGCTTCTATTACCAGACCATCAGACTGTTGAACAGCTTCTATTACCATCAGACTGTTGAACAGCTTCTATTACCAGACCATCAGACTGTTGAACAGCTTCTATTACCAGACCATCAGACTGTTGAACAGCTTCTATTACCAGACCATCAGACTGTTGAACAGCTTCTATTACCAGACCATCAGACTGTTGAACAGCTTCTATTACCATCAGACTGTTGAACAGCTTCTATTACCATCAGACTGTTGAACAGCTTCTATTACCATCAGACTGTTGAACAGCTTCTATTACCAGGCCATCAGTCTGTTGAACAGCTTCTATTACCAGACCATCAGACTGTTAAACAGCTTCTATTACCATCAGACTGTTGAACAGCTTCTATTATCAGATCATCAGACTGTTGAACAGCTTCTATTACCATCAGACTGTTGAACAGCTTCTATTACCATCAGACTGTTGAACAGCTTCTATTATCAGATCATCAGACTGTTGAACAGCTTCTATTACCATCACACTGTTGAACAGCTTCTATTACCATCAGACTGTTGAACAGCTTCTATTACCAGACCATCAGACTTTTGAACAGCTTCTATTACCATCAGACTGTTGAACAGCTTCTATCACCAGACCATCAGACTGTTGAACAGCTTCTATTACCATCAGACTGTTGAACAGCTTCTATCACCAGACCATCAGACTGTAGAACAGCTTCTATCACCAGACCATCAGACTGTTGAACAGCTTCTATCACCAGACCATCAGACTGTTGAACAGCTTCTATTACCAGACCATCACTGTTGAACAGCTTCTATCACCAGACCATCAGACTATTGAACAGCTTCTATTACCATCAGACTGTTGAACAGCTTCTATTACCATCAGACTGTTGAACAGCTTCTTTTACCAGACCATCACTGTTGAACAGCTTCTATTACCAGACCATCAGACTGTTGAACAGCTTCTATTACCAGGCCATCAGACAGTTGAACAGCTTCTATCACCATCAGACTGTTGAACAGCTTCTATTACCAGACCATCAGACTGTTGAACCGCTTCTATTACCAGACCATCAGACTGTTGAACAGCTTCTATTACCATCAGACTGTTGAACAGCTTCTATTACCATCAGACTGTTGAACAGCTTCTATTACCATCAGACTGTTGAACAGCTTCTATTACCAGGTCATCAGACTGTTGAACAGCTTCTATCACCAGACCATCAGACTGTTGAACAGCTTCTATTACCAGACCATCAGACTGTTGAACAGCTTCTATTACCATCAGACTGTTGAACAGCTTCTATTACCAGACCATCAGACTGTTGAACAGCTTCTATTACCATCAGACTGTTGAACAGCTTCTATTACCAGACCATCAGACTGTTGAACAGCTTCTATTAGCAGACCGTCACTGTTGAACAGCTTCTATTACCAGACCATCAGACTGTTGAACAGCTTCTATTACCAGACCATCACTGTTGAACAGCTTCTATTACCAGACCATCAGACTGTTGATCAGCTTCTATTACCAGACCATCAGACTGTTGAACAGCTTATATTACCAGACCATCAGACTGTTGAACAGCTTCTATTACCATCAGACTGTTGAACAGCTTCTATTACCAGACCATCAGACTGTTGAACAGCTTCTATCACCAGACCATCAGACTGTTGAACAGCTTCTATCACCAGACCATCAGACTGTTGAACAGCTTCTATTACCAGACCATCAGACTGTTGAACAGCTTCTATTACCATCAGACTGTTGAACAGCTTCTATCACCAGACCATCAGACTGTTGAACAGCTTCTATTACCATCAGACTGTTGAACAGCTTCTATTACCAGGCCATCATCAGACTGTTGAACAGCTTCTATTACCAGACCGTGACTGTTGAACAGCTTCTATTACCAGACCATCAGACTGTTGAACAGCTTATATTAGCAGACCATCAGACTGTTGAACAGCTTCTATTACCAAACCATCAGACTGTTGAACAGCTTCTATCACCAGACCATCAGACTGTTGAACATCTTCTTTTACCAGACCATCAGACTGTTGAACAGCTTATATTACCAGACCATCAGACTGTTGAACAGCTTCTATTACCAAACCATCAGACTGTTGAACAGCTTCTATCACCAGACCATCAGACTGTTGAACATCTTCTTTTACCAGACCATCAGACTGTTGAACAGCTTCTATTACCATCAGACTGTTGAACAGCTTCTATTACCAGACCATCACTGTTGAACAGCTTCTATTACCAGGCCATCATCAGACTGTTGAACAGCTTCTATCACCAGACCGTCAGACTGTTGAACAGCTTCTATTACCAGACCATCAGGCTGTTGAACAGCTTCTTTTACCAGACCATCACTGTTGAACAGCTTCTATTACCAGACCATCAGACTGTTGAACAGCTTCTATTACCAGATCATCAGACTGTTGAACAGCTTCTATTACCATCAGACTGTTGAACACCTTCTATTACCATCAGACTGTTGAACAGCTTCTATTACCATCAGACTGTTGAACAGCTTCTATTACCAGGCCATCAGACTTTTGAACAGCTTCTATTACCAGACCATCAGACTGTTGAACAGCTTCTATTACCATCAGACTGTTGAACAGCTTCTATCACCAGACCATCAGACTGTTGAACAGCTTCTATTACCATCAGACTGTTGAACAGCTTCTATTACCAGGCCATCATCAGACTGTTGAACAGCTTCTATTACCAGACCGTGACTGTTGAACAGCTTCTATTACCAGACCATCAGACTGTTGAACAGCTTATATTACCAGACCATCAGACTGTTGAACAGCTTCTATTACCAAACCATCAGACTGTTGAACAGCTTCTATCACCAGACCATCAGACTGTTGAACATCTTCTTTTACCAGACCATCAGACTGTTGAACAGCTTATATTACCAGACCATCAGACTGTTGAACAGCTTCTATTACCAAACCATCAGACTGTTGAACAGCTTCTATCACCAGACCATCAGACTGTTGAACAGCTTCTATTACCATCAGACTGTTGAACAGCTTCTATCACCAGACCATCAGACTGTTGAACAGCTTCTTTTACCAGACCATCAGACTGTTGAACAGCTTCTATTACCATCAGACTGTTGAACAGCTTCTATTACCAGGCCATCATCAGACTGTTGAACAGCTTCTATTACCAGACCGTGACTGTTGAACAGCTTCTATTACCAGACCATCAGACTGTTGAACAGCTTCTATTACCAGACCATCAGACTGTTGAACAGCTTCTATTACCAGACCATCAGACTGTTGAACAGCTTCTATCACCAGACCATCAGACTGTTGAACAGCTTCTTTTACCAGACCATCAGACTGTTGAACAGCTTCTATTACCATCAGACTGTTGAACAGCTTCTATTACCAGACCATCAGACTGTTGAACAGCTTCTATTACCAGACCATCAGACTGTTGAACAGCTTCTATTACCATCAGACTGTTGAACAGCTTCTATCACCAGACCATCAGACTGTTGAACAGCTTCTATTACCATCAGACTGTTGAACAGCTTCTATTACCATCAGACTGTTGAACAGCTTCTATTACCAGACCATCAGACTGTTGAACAGCTTCTTTTACCAGACCATCACTGTTGAACAGCTTCTATTACCAGACAGTCAGACTGTTGAACAGCTTCTATTACCAGGCCATCAGACAGTTGAACAGCTTCTATCACCATCAGACTGTTGAACAGCTTCTATTACCAGACCATCAGACTGTTGAACAGCTTCTATTACCAGACCATCAGACTGTTGAACAGCTTCTATTACCAGACCATCAGACTGTTGAACAGCTTCTATTACCATCAGACTGTTGAACAGCTTCTATTACCAGACCATCAGACTGTTGAACAGCTTCTATTACCAGACCATCAGACTGTTGAACAGCTTCTATTACCAGACCATCAGACTGTTGAACAGCTTCTATTACCAGACCATCAGACTGTTGAACAGCTTCTATTACCATCAGACTGTTGAACAGCTTCTATTACCATCAGACTGTTGAACAGCTTCTATTACCATCAGACTGTTGAACAGCTTCTATTACCAGGCCATCAGTCTGTTGAACAGCTTCTATTACCAGACCATCAGACTGTTAAACAGCTTCTATTACCATCAGACTGTTGAACAGCTTCTATTACCATCAGACTGTTGAACAGCTTCTATTATCATTCCATCAGACTGTTGAACAGCTTCTATTACCATCAGACTGTTGAACAGCTTCTATTATCAGATCATCAGACTGTTGAACAGCTTCTATTACCATCACACTGTTGAACAGCTTCTATTACCATCAGACTGTTGAACAGCTTCTATTACCAGACCATCAGACTTTTGAACAGCTTCTATTACCATCAGACTGTTGAACAGCTTCTATCACCAGACCATCAGACTGTTGAACAGCTTCTATTACCATCAGACTGTTGAACAGCTTCTATCACCAGACCATCAGACTGTAGAACAGCTTCTATCACCAGACCATCAGACTGTTGAACAGCTTCTATCACCAGACCATCAGACTGTTGAACAGCTTCTATTACCAGACCATCACTGTTGAACAGCTTCTATCACCAGACCATCAGACTATTGAACAGCTTCTATTACCATCAGACTGTTGAACAGCTTCTATTACCATCAGACTGTTGAACAGCTTCTTTTACCAGACCATCACTGTTGAACAGCTTCTATTACCAGACCATCAGACTGTTGAACAGCTTCTATTACCAGGCCATCAGACAGTTGAACAGCTTCTATCACCATCAGACTGTTGAACAGCTTCTATTACCAGACCATCAGACTGTTGAACCGCTTCTATTACCAGACCATCAGACTGTTGAACAGCTTCTATTACCATCAGACTGTTGAACAGCTTCTATTACCATCAGACTGTTGAACAGCTTCTATTACCATCAGACTGTTGAACAGCTTCTATTACCAGGTCATCAGACTGTTGAACAGCTTCTATCACCAGACCATCAGACTGTTGAACAGCTTCTATTACCAGACCATCAGACTGTTGAACAGCTTCTATTACCATCAGACTGTTGAACAGCTTCTATTACCAGACCATCAGACTGTTGAACAGCTTCTATTACCATCAGACTGTTGAACAGCTTCTATTACCAGACCATCAGACTGTTGAACAGCTTCTATTAGCAGACCGTCACTGTTGAACAGCTTCTATTACCAGACCATCAGACTGTTGAACAGCTTCTATTACCAGACCATCACTGTTGAACAGCTTCTATTACCAGACCATCAGACTGTTGATCAGCTTCTATTACCAGACCATCAGACTGTTGAACAGCTTATATTACCAGACCATCAGACTGTTGAACAGCTTCTATTACCATCAGACTGTTGAACAGCTTCTATTACCAGACCATCAGACTGTTGAACAGCTTCTATCACCAGACCATCAGACTGTTGAACAGCTTCTATCACCAGACCATCAGACTGTTGAACAGCTTCTATTACCAGACCATCAGACTGTTGAACAGCTTCTATTACCATCAGACTGTTGAACAGCTTCTATCACCAGACCATCAGACTGTTGAACAGCTTCTATTACCATCAGACTGTTGAACAGCTTCTATTACCAGGCCATCATCAGACTGTTGAACAGCTTCTATTACCAGACCGTGACTGTTGAACAGCTTCTATTACCAGACCATCAGACTGTTGAACAGCTTATATTACCAGACCATCAGACTGTTGAACAGCTTCTATTACCAAACCATCAGACTGTTGAACAGCTTCTATCACCAGACCATCAGACTGTTGAACATCTTCTTTTACCAGACCATCAGACTGTTGAACAGCTTCTATTACCATCAGACTGTTGAACAGCTTCTATTACCAGACCATCACTGTTGAACAGCTTCTATTACCAGGCCATCATCAGACTGTTGAACAGCTTCTATCACCAGACCGTCAGACTGTTGAACAGCTTCTATTACCAGACCATCAGGCTGTTGAACAGCTTCTTTTACCAGACCATCACTGTTGAACAGCTTCTATTACCAGACCATCAGACTGTTGAACAGCTTCTATTACCAGATCATCAGACTGTTGAACAGCTTCTATTACCATCAGACTGTTGAACAGCTTCTATTACCATCAGACTGTTGAACAGCTTCTATTACCATCAGACTGTTGAACAGCTTCTATTACCAGGCCATCAGACTTTTGAACAGCTTCTATTACCAGACCATCAGACTGTTGAACAGCTTCTATTACCATCAGACTGTTGAACAGCTTCTATCACCAGACCATCAGACTGTTGAACAGCTTCTATTACCATCAGACTGTTGAACAGCTTCTATTACCAGGCCATCATCAGACTGTTGAACAGCTTCTATTACCAGACCGTGACTGTTGAACAGCTTCTATTACCAGACCATCAGACTGTTGAACAGCTTATATTACCAGACCATCAGACTGTTGAACAGCTTCTATTACCAAACCATCAGACTGTTGAACAGCTTCTATCACCAGACCATCAGACTGTTGAACATCTTCTTTTACCAGACCATCAGACTGTTGAACAGCTTATATTACCAGACCATCAGACTGTTGAACAGCTTCTATTACCAAACCATCAGACTGTTGAACAGCTTCTATCACCAGACCATCAGACTGTTGAACATCTTCTTTTACCAGACCATCAGACTGTTGAACAGCTTCTATTACCATCAGACTGTTGAACAGCTTCTATTACCAGACCATCACTGTTGAACAGCTTCTATTACCAGGCCATCATCAGACTGTTGAACAGCTTCTATCACCAGACCGTCAGACTGTTGAACAGCTTCTATTACCAGACCATCAGGCTGTTGAACAGCTTCTTTTACCAGACCATCACTGTTGAACAGCTTCTATTACCAGACCATCAGACTGTTGAACAGCTTCTATTACCAGATCATCAGACTGTTGAACAGCTTCTATTACCATCAGACTGTTGAACAGCTTCTATTACCATCAGACTGTTGAACAGCTTCTATTACCATCAGACTGTTGAACAGCTTCTATTACCAGGCCATCAGACTTTTGAACAGCTTCTATTACCAGACCATCAGACTGTTGAACAGCTTCTATTACCATCAGACTGTTGAACAGCTTCTATTATCAGGCCATCAGACTGTTGAACAGCTTCTATTACCATCAGACTGTTGAACAGCTTCTATTATCAGATCATCAGACTGTTGAACAGCTTCTATTACCATCAGACTGCTGAACGGCTTCTATTACCAGACTGTCACTGTTGAACAGCTTCTTTTACCAGACCATCAGACTGTTGAACAGCTTCTATCACCAGACCATCAGACTGTTGAACAGCTTCTATTACCAGACCATCACTGTTGAACAGCTTCTTTTACCAGACCATCACTGTTGAACAGCTTCTATTATCAGACCATCAGACTTTTGAACAGCTTCTATTACCATCAGACTGTTGAAGAGCTTCTATTACCAGACCATCAGACTGTTGAACAGCTTCTATTACCATCAGACTGTTGAACAGCTTCTATTACCAGACCATCAGACTGTTGAACAGCTTCTATTAGCAGACCATCAGACTGTTGAACAGCTTCTATTACCATCAGACTGTTGAACAGCTTCTATTACCAGGCCATCATCAGACTGTTGAACAGCTTCTATTACCAGACCGTGACTGTTGAACAGCTTCTATTACCAGACCATCAGACTGTTGAAAATCTTCTTTTACCAGACCATCAGACTGTTGAACAGCTTCTATCACCAGACCATCAGACTGTTGAACAGCTTCTATTACCATCAGACTGTTGAACAGCTTCTATTACCAGGCCATCATCAGACTGTTGAACAGCTTCTATTACCAGACCGTGACTGTTGAACAGCTTCTATTACCAGACCATCAGACTGTTGAACAGCTTATATTACCAGACCATCAGACTGTTGAACAGCTTCTATTACCAGACCATCAGACTGTTGAACAGCTTCTATCACCAGACCATCAGACTGTTGAACAGCTTCTTTTACCAGACCATCAGACTGTTGAACAGCTTCTATTATCAGATCATCAGACTGTTAAACAGCTTCTATTACCATCAGACTGTTGAACAGCTTCTATTACCAGACCATCAGACTGTTGAACAGCTTCTATTAGCAGACCATCAGACTGTTGAACAGCTTATATTACCATCAGACTGTTGAACAGCTTCTATTACCAGGCCATCATCAGACTGTTGAACAGCTTCTATTACCAGACCGTGACTGTTGAACAAGTTCTATTACCAGACCATCAGACTGTTGAACAGCTTCTATTACCAGACCATCAGACTGTTGAACAGCTTCTATCACCAGACCATCAGACTGTTGAACAGCTTCTTTTACCAGACCATCAGACTGTTGAACAGCTTCTATTACCAGACCATCAGACTGTTGAACAGCTTCTATTATCAGATCATCAGACTGTTAAACAGCTTCTATTACCATCAGACTGTTGAACAGCTTCTATTACCAGACCATCAGACTGTTGAACAGCTTCTATTAGCAGACCATCAGACTGTTGACCAGCTTCTATTACCATCAGACTGTTGAACAGCTTCTATTACCAGGCCATCATCAGACTGTTGAACAGCTTCTATTACCAGACCGTGACTGTTGAACAGCTTCTATTACCAGACCATCACTGTTGAACAGCTTCTATTACCAGACCATCAGACTGTTGAACAGCTTCTATTAGCAGACCATCAGACTGTTGACCAGCTTCTATTACCATCAGACTGTTGAACAGCTTCTATTACCAGGCCATCATCAGACTGTTGAACAGCTTCTATTACCAGACCATCAGACTGTTGAACAGCTTCTATTACCAGACCATCACTGTTGAACAGCTTCTATTACCAGACCATCAGACTGTTGATCAGCTTCTATTACCAGACCATCAGACTGTTGAACAGCTTATATTACCAGACCATCAGACTGTTGAACAGCTTCTATTACCATCAGACTGTTGAACAGCTTCTATTACCAGACCATCAGACTGTTGAACAGCTTCTATCACCAGACCATCAGACTGTTGAACAGCTTCTATCACCAGACCATCAGACTGTTGAACAGCTTCTATTACCAGACCATCAGACTGTTGAACAGCTTCTATTACCATCAGACTGTTGAACAGCTTCTATCACCAGACCATCAGACTGTTGAACAGCTTCTATTACCATCAGACTGTTGAACAGCTTCTATTACCAGGCCATCATCAGACTGTTGAACAGCTTCTATTACCAGACCGTGACTGTTGAACAGCTTCTATTACCAGACCATCAGACTGTTGAACAGCTTATATTACCAGACCATCAGACTGTTGAACAGCTTCTATTACCAAACCATCAGACTGTTGAACAGCTTCTATCACCAGACCATCAGACTGTTGAACATCTTCTTTTACCAGACCATCAGACTGTTGAACAGCTTCTATTACCATCAGACTGTTGAACAGCTTCTATTACCAGACCATCACTGTTGAACAGCTTCTATTACCAGGCCATCATCAGACTGTTGAACAGCTTCTATCACCAGACCGTCAGACTGTTGAACAGCTTCTATTACCAGACCATCAGGCTGTTGAACAGCTTCTTTTACCAGACCATCACTGTTGAACAGCTTCTATTACCAGACCATCAGACTGTTGAACAGCTTCTATTACCAGATCATCAGACTGTTGAACAGCTTCTATTACCATCAGACTGTTGAACAGCTTCTATTACCATCAGACTGTTGAACAGCTTCTATTACCATCAGACTGTTGAACAGCTTCTATTACCAGGCCATCAGACTTTTGAACAGCTTCTATTACCAGACCATCAGACTGTTGAACAGCTTCTATTACCATCAGACTGTTGAACAGCTTCTATCACCAGACCATCAGACTGTTGAACAGCTTCTATTACCATCAGACTGTTGAACAGCTTCTATTACCAGGCCATCATCAGACTGTTGAACAGCTTCTATTACCAGACCGTGACTGTTGAACAGCTTCTATTACCAGACCATCAGACTGTTGAACAGCTTATATTACCAGACCATCAGACTGTTGAACAGCTTCTATTACCAAACCATCAGACTGTTGAACAGCTTCTATCACCAGACCATCAGACTGTTGAACATCTTCTTTTACCAGACCATCAGACTGTTGAACAGCTTATATTACCAGACCATCAGACTGTTGAACAGCTTCTATTACCAAACCATCAGACTGTTGAACAGCTTCTATCACCAGACCATCAGACTGTTGAACATCTTCTTTTACCAGACCATCAGACTGTTGAACAGCTTCTATTACCATCAGACTGTTGAACAGCTTCTATTACCAGACCATCACTGTTGAACAGCTTCTATTACCAGGCCATCATCAGACTGTTGAACAGCTTCTATCACCAGACCGTCAGACTGTTGAACAGCTTCTATTACCAGACCATCAGGCTGTTGAACAGCTTCTTTTACCAGACCATCACTGTTGAACAGCTTCTATTACCAGACCATCAGACTGTTGAACAGCTTCTATTACCAGATCATCAGACTGTTGAACAGCTTCTATTACCATCAGACTGTTGAACAGCTTCTATTACCATCAGACTGTTGAACAGCTTCTATTACCATCAGACTGTTGAACAGCTTCTATTACCAGGCCATCAGACTTTTGAACAGCTTCTATTACCAGACCATCAGACTGTTGAACAGCTTCTATTACCATCAGACTGTTGAACAGCTTCTATTATCAGGCCATCAGACTGTTGAACAGCTTCTATTACCATCAGACTGTTGAACAGCTTCTATTATCAGATCATCAGACTGTTGAACAGCTTCTATTACCATCAGACTGCTGAACGGCTTCTATTACCAGACTGTCACTGTTGAACAGCTTCTTTTACCAGACCATCAGACTGTTGAACAGCTTCTATCACCAGACCATCAGACTGTTGAACAGCTTCTATTACCAGACCATCACTGTTGAACAGCTTCTTTTACCAGACCATCACTGTTGAACAGCTTCTATTATCAGACCATCAGACTTTTGAACAGCTTCTATTACCATCAGACTGTTGAAGAGCTTCTATTACCAGACCATCAGACTGTTGAACAGCTTCTATTACCATCAGACTGTTGAACAGCTTCTATTACCAGACCATCAGACTGTTGAACAGCTTCTATTAGCAGACCATCAGACTGTTGAACAGCTTCTATTACCATCAGACTGTTGAACAGCTTCTATTACCAGGCCATCATCAGACTGTTGAACAGCTTCTATTACCAGACCGTGACTGTTGAACAGCTTCTATTACCAGACCATCAGACTGTTGAAAATCTTCTTTTACCAGACCATCAGACTGTTGAACAGCTTCTATCACCAGACCATCAGACTGTTGAACAGCTTCTATTACCATCAGACTGTTGAACAGCTTCTATTACCAGGCCATCATCAGACTGTTGAACAGCTTCTATTACCAGACCGTGACTGTTGAACAGCTTCTATTACCAGACCATCAGACTGTTGAACAGCTTATATTACCAGACCATCAGACTGTTGAACAGCTTCTATTACCAGACCATCAGACTGTTGAACAGCTTCTATCACCAGACCATCAGACTGTTGAACAGCTTCTTTTACCAGACCATCAGACTGTTGAACAGCTTCTATTATCAGATCATCAGACTGTTAAACAGCTTCTATTACCATCAGACTGTTGAACAGCTTCTATTACCAGACCATCAGACTGTTGAACAGCTTCTATTAGCAGACCATCAGACTGTTGAACAGCTTATATTACCATCAGACTGTTGAACAGCTTCTATTACCAGGCCATCATCAGACTGTTGAACAGCTTCTATTACCAGACCGTGACTGTTGAACAAGTTCTATTACCAGACCATCAGACTGTTGAACAGCTTCTATTACCAGACCATCAGACTGTTGAACAGCTTCTATCACCAGACCATCAGACTGTTGAACAGCTTCTTTTACCAGACCATCAGACTGTTGAACAGCTTCTATTACCAGACCATCAGACTGTTGAACAGCTTCTATTATCAGATCATCAGACTGTTAAACAGCTTCTATTACCATCAGACTGTTGAACAGCTTCTATTACCAGACCATCAGACTGTTGAACAGCTTCTATTAGCAGACCATCAGACTGTTGACCAGCTTCTATTACCATCAGACTGTTGAACAGCTTCTATTACCAGGCCATCATCAGACTGTTGAACAGCTTCTATTACCAGACCGTGACTGTTGAACAGCTTCTATTACCAGACCATCAGAGTGTTGAACAGCTTCTATTACCAGACCATCAGACTGTTGAACAGCTTCTATTACCAGACCATCAGACTGTTGAACAGCTTCTATCACCAGACCATCAGACTGTTGAACAGCTTCTTTTACCAGACCATCAGACTGTTGAACAGCTTCTATTACCAGACCATCAGACTGTTGAACAGCGTCTATTACCATCAGACTGTTGAACAGCTTCTATCACCAGACCATCAGACTGTTGAACAGCTTCTATTACCATCAGACTGTTGAACAGCTTCTATTACCAGGCCATCATCAGACTGTTGAACAGCTTCTATTACCAGACCGTGACTGTTGAACAGCTTCTATTACCAGACCATCAGACTGTTGAACAGCTTATATTACCAGACCATCAGACTGTTGAACAGCTTCTATTACCAAACCATCAGATTGTTGAACAGCTTCTATCACCAGACCATCAGACTGTTGAACATCTTCTTTTACCAGACCATCAGACTGTTGAACAGCTTATATTACCAGACCATCAGACTGTTGAACAGCTTCTATTACCAAACCATCAGACTGTTGAACAGCTTCTATCACCAGACCATCAGACTGTTGAACATCTTCTTTTACCAGACCATCAGACTGTTGAACAGCTTCTATTACCATCAGACTGTTGAACAGCTTCTATTACCAGACCATCACTGTTGAACAGCTTCTATTACCAGGCCATCATCAGACTGTTGAACAGCTTCTATCACCAGACCGTCAGACTGTTGAACAGCTTCTATTAGCAGACCATCAGACTGTTGAACAGCTTCTTTTACCAGACCATCACTGTTGAACAGCTTCTATTACCAGACCATCAGACTGTTGAACAGCTTCTATTACCAGATCATCAGACTGTTGAACAGCTTCTATTACCATCAGACTGTTGAACAGCTTCTATTACCATCAGACTGTTGAACAGCTTCTATTACCATCAGACTGTTGAACAGCTTCTATTACCAGGCCATCAGACTTTTGAACAGCTTCTATTACCAGACCATCAGACTGTTGAACAGCTTCTATTACCATCAGACTGTTGAACAGCTTCTATTACCATCAGACTGTTGAACAGCTTCTATTATCAGGCCATCAGACTGTTGAACAGCTTCTATTACCATCAGACTGTTGAACAGCTTCTATTATCAGATCATCAGACTGTTGAACAGCTGCTATTACCATCAGACTTCTGAACAGCTTCTATTACCAGACTGTCACTGTTGAACAGCTTCTTTTACCAGACCATCAGACTGTTGAACAGCTTCTATTACCAGACCATCAGACTGTTGATCAGCTTCTATTACCAGACCATCACTGTTGAACAGCTTCTTTTACCAGACCATCACTGTTGAACAGCTTCTATTATCAGACCATCAGACTGTTGAACAGCTTCTATTACCATCAGACTGTTGAACAGCTTCTATTACCAGACCATCAGACTGTTGAACAGCTTCTATTACCATCAGACTGTTGAACAGCTTCTATTACCAGACCATCAGTCTGTTGAACAGCTTCTATTAGCAGACCATCAGACTGTTGAACAGCTTATATTACCAGACCATCAGACTGTTGAACAGCTTCTATTACCATCAGACTGTTGAACAGCTTCTATTACCAGACCATCAGACTGTTGAACAGCTTCTATCACCAGACCATCAGACTGTTGAACAGCTTCTATCACCAGACCATCAGACTGTTGAACAGCTTCTATTACCAGACCATCAGACTGTTGAACAGCTTCTATTACCATCAGACTGTTGAACAGCTTCTATCACCAGACCATCAGACTGTTGAACAGCTTCTATTACCATCAGACTGTTGAACAGCTTCTATTACCAGGCCATCATCAGACTGTTGAACAGCTTATATTACCAGACCGTGACTGTTGAACAGCTTCTATTACCAGACCATCAGACTGTTGAACAGCTTATATTACCAGACCATCAGACTGTTGAACAGCTTCTATTACCAAACCATCAGACTGTTGAACAGCTTCTATCACCAGACCATCAGACTGTTGAACATCTTCTTTTACCAGACCATCAGACTGTTGAACAGCTTATATTACCAGACCATCAGAATGTTGAACAGCTTCTATTACCAAACCATCAGACTGTTGAACAGCTTCTATCACCAGACCATCAGACTGTTGAACATCTTCTTTTACCAGACCATCAGACTGTTGAACAGCTTCTATTACCATCAGACTGTTGAACAGCTTCTATTACCAGACCATCACTGTTGAACAGCTTCTATTACCAGGCCATCATCAGACTGTTGAACAGCTTCTATCACCAGACCGTCAGACTGTTGAACAGCTTCTATTACCAGACCATCAGGCTGTTGAACAGCTTCTTTTACCAGACCATCACTGTTGAACAGCTTCTATTACCAGACCATCAGACTGTTGAACAGCTTCTATTACCAGATCATCAGACTGTTGAACAGCTTCTATTACCATCAGACTGTTGAACAGCTTCTATTACCATCAGACTGTTGAACAGCTTCTATTACCATCAGACTGTTGAACAGCTTCTATTACCAGGCCATCAGACTTTTGAACAGCTTCTATTACCAGACCATCAGACTGTTGAACAGCTTCTATTACCATCAGACTGTTGAACAGCTTCTACTATCAGGCAATCAGACTGTTGAACAGCTTCTATTACCATCAGACTGTTGAACAGCTTCTATTATCAGATCATCAGACTGTTGAACAGCTTCTATTACCATCAGACTGCTGAACGGCTTCTATTACCAGACTGTAACTGTTGAACAGCTTCTTTTACCAGACCATCAGACTGTTGAACAGCTTCTATCACCAGACCATCAGACTGTTGAACAGCTTCTATTACCAGACCATCACTGTTGAACAGCTTCTTTTACCAGACCATCACTGTTGAACAGCTTCTATTATCAGACCATCAGACTGTTGAACAGCTTCTATTACCATCAGACTGTTGAAGAGCTTCTATTACCATCAGACTGTTGAACAGCTTCTATTACCAGGCCATCAGACTTTTGAACAGCTTCTATTACCAGACCATCAGACTGTTGAACAGCTTCTATTACCATCAGACTGTTGAACAGCTTCTACTATCAGGCCATCAGACTGTTGAACAGCTTCTATTACCATCAGACTGTTGAACAGCTTCTATTATCAGATCATCAGACTGTTGAACAGCTTCTATTACCATCAGACTGCTGAACGGCTTCTATTACCAGACTGTCACTGTTGAACAGCTTCTTTTACCAGACCATCAGACTGTTGAACAGCTTCTATCACCAGACCATCAGACTGTTGAACAGCTTCTATTACCAGACCATCACTGTTGAACAGCTTCTTTTACCAGACCATCACTGTTGAACAGCTTCTATTATCAGACCATCAGACTGTTGAACAGCTTCTATTACCATCAGACTGTTGAAGAGCTTCTATTACCATCAGACTGTTGAACAGCTTCTATTACCAGGCCATCAGACTTTTGAACAGCTTCTATTACCAGACCATCAGACTGTTGAACAGCTTCTATTACCATCAGACTGTTGAACAGCTTCTACTATCAGGCCATCAGACTGTTGAACAGCTTCTATTACCATCAGACTGTTGAACAGCTTCTATTATCAGATCATCAGACTGTTGAACAGCTTCTATTACCATCAGACTGCTGAACGGCTTCTATTACCAGACTGTCACTGTTGAGCAGCTTCTTTTACCAGACCATCAGACTGTTGAACAGCTTCTATCACCAGACCATCAGACTGTTGAACAGCTTCTATTACCAGACCATCACTGTTGAACAGCTTCTTTTACCAGACCATCACTGTTGAACAGCTTCTATTATCAGACCATCAGACTGTTGAACAGCTTCTATTACCATCAGACTGTTGAAGAGCTTCTATTACCAGACCATCAGACTGTTGAACAGCTTCTATTACCATCAGACTGTTGAACAGCTTCTATTACCAGACCATCAGACTGTTGAACAGCTTCTATTAGCAGACCATCAGACTGTTGAACAGCTTCTATTACCATCAGACTGTTGAACAGCTTCTATTACCAGGCCATCATCAGACTGTTGAACAGCTTCTATTACCAGACCGTGACTGTTGAACAGCTTCTATTACCAGACCATCAGACTGTTGAAAATCTTCTTTTACCAGACCATCAGACTGTTGAACAGCTTCTATCACCAGACCATCAGACTGTTGAACAGCTTCTATTACCATCAGACTGTTGAACAGCTTCTATTACCAGGCCATCATCAGACTGTTGAACAGCTTCTATTACCAGACCGTGACTGTTGAACAGCTTCTATTACCAGACCATCAGACTGTTGAACAGCTTATATTACCAGACCATCAGACTGTTGAACAGCTTCTATTACCAGACCATCAGACTGTTGAACAGCTTCTATCACCAGACCATCAGACTGTTGAACAGCTTCTTTTACCAGACCATCAGACTGTTGAACAGCTTCTATTATCAGATCATCAGACTGTTAAACAGCTTCTATTACCATCAGACTGTTGAACAGCTTCTATTACCAGACCATCAGACTGTTGAACAGCTTCTATTAGCAGACCATCAGACTGTTGAACAGCTTATATTACCATCAGACTGTTGAACAGCTTCTATTACCAGGCCATCATCAGACTGTTGAACAGCTTCTATTACCAGACCGTGACTGTTGAACAAGTTCTATTACCAGACCATCAGACTGTTGAACAGCTTCTATTACCAGACCATCAGACTGTTGAACAGCTTCTATCACCAGACCATCAGACTGTTGAACAGCTTCTTTTACCAGACCATCAGACTGTTGAACAGCTTCTATTACCAGACCATCAGACTGTTGAACAGCTTCTATTATCAGATCATCAGACTGTTAAACAGCTTCTATTACCATCAGACTGTTGAACAGCTTCTATTACCAGACCATCAGACTGTTGAACAGCTTCTATTAGCAGACCATCAGACTGTTGACCAGCTTCTATTACCATCAGACTGTTGAACAGCTTCTATTACCAGGCCATCATCAGACTGTTGAACAGCTTCTATTACCAGACCGTGACTGTTGAACAGCTTCTATTACCAGACCATCAGACTGTTGAACAGCTTCTATTACCAGACCATCAGACTGTTGAACAGCTTCTATTACCAGACCATCAGACTGTTGAACAGCTTCTATCACCAGACCATCAGACTGTTGAACAGCTTCTTTTACCAGACCATCAGACTGTTGAACAGCTTCTATTACCAGACCATCAGACTGTTGAACAGCTTCTATTATCAGATCATCAGACTGTTAAACAGCTTCTATTACCATCAGACTGTTGAACAGCTTCTATTACCAGACCGTCAGACTGTTGAACAGCGTCTATTACCATCAGACTGTTGAACAGCTTCTATCACCAGACCATCAGACTGTTGAACAGCTTCTATTACCATCAGACTGTTGAACAGCTTCTATTACCAGGCCATCATCAGACTGTTGAACAGCTTCTATTACCAGACCGTGACTGTTGAACAGCTTCTATTACCAGACCATCAGACTGTTGAACAGCTTATATTACCAGACCATCAGACTGTTGAACAGCTTCTATTACCAGACCATCAGACTGTTGAACAGCTTCTATTATCAGATCATCAGACTGTTAAACAGCTTCTATTACCATCAGACTGTTGAACAGCTTCTATTACCAGACCATCAGACTGTTGAACAGCTTCTATTAGCAGACCATCAGACTGTTGACCAGCTTCTATTACCATCAGACTGTTGAACAGCTTCTATTACCAGGCCATCATCAAACTGTTGAACAGCTTCTATTACCAGACCGTGACTGTTGAACAGCTTCTATTACCAGACCATCAGACTGTTGAACAGCTTCTATTACCAGACCATCAGACTGTTGAACAGCTTCTATTACCAGACCATCAGACTGTTGAACAGCTTCTATCACCAGACCATCAGACTGTTGAACAGCTTCTTTTACCAGACCATCAGACTGTTGAACAGCTTCTATTACCAGACCATCAGACTGTTGAACAGCTTCTATTATCAGATCATCAGACTGTTAAACAGCTTCTATTACCATCAGACTGTTGAACAGCTTCTATTACCAGACCATCAGACTGTTGAACAGCGTCTATTACCATCAGACTGTTGAACAGCTTCTATCACCAGACCATCAGACTGTTGAACAGCTTCTATTACCATCAGACTGTTGAACAGCTTCTATTACCAGGCCATCATCAGACTGTTGAACAGCTTCTATTACCAGACCGTGACTGTTGAACAGCTTCTATTACCAGACCATCAGACTGTTGAACAGCTTATATTACCAGACCATCAGACTGTTGAACAGCTTCTATTACCAAACCATCAGACTGTTGAACAGCTTCTATCACCAGACCATCAGACTGTTGAACATCTTCTTTTACCAGACCATCAGACTGTTGAACAGCTTCTATTACCAGACCGTGACTGTTGAACAGCTTCTATTACCAGACCATCAGACTGTTGAACAGCTTATATTACCAGACCATCAGACTGTTGAACAGCTTCTATTACCAGACCATCAGACTGTTGAACAGCTTCTATTATCAGATCATCAGACTGTTAAACAGCTTCTATTACCATCAGACTGTTGAACAGCTTCTATTACCAGACCATCAGACTGTTGAACAGCTTCTATTAGCAGACCATCAGACTGTTGACCAGCTTCTATTACCATCAGACTGTTGAACAGCTTCTATTACCAGGCCATCATCAGACTGTTGAACAGCTTCTATTACCAGACCGTGACTGTTGAACAGCTTCTATTACCAGACCATCAGACTGTTGAACAGCTTCTATTACCAGACCATCAGACTGTTGAACAGCTTCTATTACCAGACCATCAGACTGTTGAACAGCTTCTATCACCAGACCATCAGACTGTTGAACAGCTTCTTTTACCAGACCATCAGACTGTTGAACAGCTTCTATTACCAGACGATCAGACTGTTGAACAGCTTCTATTATCAGATCATCAGACTGTTAAACAGCTTCTATTACCATCAGACTGTTGAACAGCTTCTATTACCAGACCATCAGACTGTTGAACAGCGTCTATTACCATCAGACTGTTGAACAGCTTCTATCACCAGACCATCAGACTGTTGAACAGCTTCTATTACCATCAGACTGTTGAACAGCTTCTATTACCAGGCCATCATCAGACTGTTGAACAGCTTCTATTACCAGACCGTGACTGTTGAACAGCTTCTATTACCAGACCATCAGACTGTTGAACAGCTTATATTACCAGACCATCAGACTGTTGAACAGCTTCTATTACCAAACCATCAGACTGTTGAACAGCTTCTATCACCAGACCATCAGACTGTTGAACATCTTCTTTTACCAGACCATCAGACTGTTGAACAGCTTATATTACCAGACCATCAGAATGTTGAACAGCTTCTATTACCAAACCATCAGACTGTTGAACAGCTTCTATCACCATACCATCAGACTGTTGAACATCTTCTTTTACCAGACCATCAGACTGTTGAACAGCTTCTATTACCATCAGACTGTTGAACAGCTTCTATTACCAGACCATCACTGTTGAACAGCTTCTATTACCAGGCCATCATCAGACTGTTGAACAGCTTCTATCACCAGACCGTCAGACTGTTGAACAGCTTCTATTACCAGACCATCAGGCTGTTGAACAGCTTCTTTTACCAGACCATCACTGTTGAACAGCTTCTATTACCAGACCATCAGACTGTTGAACAGCTTCTATTACCAGATCATCAGACTGTTGAACAGCTTCTATTACCATCAGACTGTTGAACAGCTTCTATTACCATCAGACTGTTGAACAGCTTCTATTACCATCAGACTGTTGAACAGCTTCTATTACCAGGCCATCAGACTTTTGAACAGCTTCTATTACCAGACCATCAGACTGTTGAACAGCTTCTATTACCATCAGACTGTTGAACAGCTTCTACTATCAGGCCATCAGACTGTTGAACAGCTTCTATTACCATCAGACTGTTGAACAGCTTCTATTATCAGATCATCAGACTGTTGAACAGCTTCTATTACCATCAGACTGCTGAACGGCTTCTATTACCAGACTGTCACTGTTGAACAGCTTCTTTTACCAGACCATCAGACTGTTGAACAGCTTCTATCACCAGACCATCAGACTGTTGAACAGCTTCTATTACCAGACCATCACTGTTGAACAGCTTCTTTTACCAGACCATCACTGTTGAACAGCTTCTATTATCAGACCATCAGACTGTTGAACAGCTTCTATTACCATCAGACTGTTGAAGAGCTTCTATTACCATCAGACTGTTGAACAGCTTCTATTACCAGGCCATCAGACTTTTGAACAGCTTCTATTACCAGACCATCAGACTGTTGAACAGCTTCTATTACCATCAGACTGTTGAACAGCTTCTACTATCAGGCCATCAGACTGTTGAACAGCTTCTATTACCATCAGACTGTTGAACAGCTTCTATTATCAGATCATCAGACTGTTGAACAGCTTCTATTACCATCAGACTGCTGAACGGCTTCTATTACCAGACTGTCGCTGTTGAACAGCTTCTTTTACCAGACCATCAGACTGTTGAACAGCTTCTATCACCAGACCATCAGACTGTTGAACAGCTTCTATTACCAGACCATCACTGTTGAACAGCTTCTTTTACCAGACCATCACTGTTGAACAGCTTCTATTATCAGACCATCAGACTGTTGAACAGCTTCTATTACCATCAGACTGTTGAAGAGCTTCTATTACCAGACCATCAGACTGTTGAACAGCTTCTATTACCATCAGACTGTTGAACAGCTTCTATTACCAGACCATCAGACTGTTGAACAGCTTCTATTAGCAGACCATCAGACTGTTGAACAGCTTCTATTACCATCAGACTGTTGAACAGCTTCTATTACCAGGCCATCATCAGACTGTTGAACAGCTTCTATTACCAGACCGTGACTGTTGAACAGCTTCTATTACCAGACCATCAGACTGTTGAAAATCTTCTTTTACCAGACCATCAGACTGTTGAACAGCTTCTATCACCAGACCATCAGACTGTTGAACAGCTTCTATTACCATCAGAATGTTGAACAGCTTCTATTACCAGGCCATCATCAGACTGTTGAACAGCTTCTATTACCAGACCGTGACTGTTGAACAGCTTCTATTACCAGACCATCAGACTGTTGAACAGCTTATATTACCAGACCATCAGACTGTTGAACAGCTTCTATTACCAGACCATCAGACTGTTGAACAGCTTCTATCACCAGACCATCAGACTGTTGAACAGCTTCTTTTACCAGACCATCAGACTGTTGAACAGCTTCTATTATCAGATCATCAGACTGTTAAACAGCTTCTATTACCATCAGACTGTTGAACAGCTTCTATTACCAGACCATCAGACTGTTGAACAGCTTCTATTAGCAGACCATCAGACTGTTGAACAGCTTATATTACCATCAGACTGTTGAACAGCTTCTATTACCAGGCCATCATCAGACTGTTGAACAGCTTCTATTACCAGACCGTGACTGTTGAACAAGTTCTATTACCAGACCATCAGACTGTTGAACAGCTTCTATTACCAGACCATCAGACTGTTGAACAGCTTCTATCACCAGACCATCAGACTGTTGAACAGCTTCTTTTACCAGACCATCAGACTGTTGAACAGCTTCTATTACCAGACCATCAGACTGTTGAACAGCTTCTATTATCAGATCATCAGACTGTTAAACAGCTTCTATTACCATCAGACTGTTGAACAGCTTCTATTACCAGACCATCAGACTGTTGAACAGCTTCTATTAGCAGACCATCAGACTGTTGACCAGCTTCTATTACCATCAGACTGTTGAACAGCTTCTATTACCAGGCCATCATCAGACTGTTGAACAGCTTCTATTACCAGACCGTGACTGTTGAACAGCTTCTATTACCAGACCATCAGACTGTTGAACAGCTTCTATTACCAGACCATCAGACTGTTGAACAGCTTCTATTACCAGACCATCAGACTGTTGAACAGCTTCTATCACCAGACCATCAGACTGTTGAACAGCTTCTTTTACCAGACCATCAGACTGTTGAACAGCTTCTATTACCAGACCATCAGACTGTTGAACAGCTTCTATTATCAGATCATCAGACTGTTAAACAGCTTCTATTACCATCAGACTGTTGAACAGCTTCTATTACCAGACCGTCAGACTGTTGAACAGCGTCTATTACCATCAGACTGTTGAACAGCTTCTATCACCAGACCATCAGACTGTTGAACAGCTTCTATTACCATCAGACTGTTGAACAGCTTCTATTACCAGGCCATCATCAGACTGTTGAACAGCTTCTATTACCAGACCGTGACTGTTGAACAGCTTCTATTACCAGACCATCAGACTGTTGAACAGCTTATATTACCAGACCATCAGACTGTTGAACAGCTTCTATTACCAGACCATCAGACTGTTGAACAGCTTCTATTATCAGATCATCAGACTGTTAAACAGCTTCTATTACCATCAGACTGTTGAACAGCTTCTATTACCAGACCATCAGACTGTTGAACAGCTTCTATTAGCAGACCATCAGACTGTTGACCAGCTTCTATTACCATCAGACTGTTGAACAGCTTCTATTACCAGGCCATCATCAGACTGTTGAACAGCTTCTATTACCAGACCGTGACTGTTGAACAGCTTCTATTACCAGACCATCAGACTGTTGAACAGCTTCTATTACCAGACCATCAGACTGTTGAACAGCTTCTATTACCAGACCATCAGACTGTTGAACAGCTTCTATCACCAGACCATCAGACTGTTGAACAGCTTCTTTTACCAGACCATCAGACTGTTGAACAGCTTCTATTACCAGACCATCAGACTGTTGAACAGCTTCTATTATCAGATCATCAGACTGTTAAACAGCTTCTATTACCATCAGACTGTTGAACAGCTTCTATTACCAGACCATCAGACTGTTGAACAGCGTCTATTACCATCAGACTGTTGAACAGCTTCTATCACCAGACCATCAGACTGTTGAACAGCTTCTATTACCATCAGACTGTTGAACAGCTTCTATTACCAGGCCATCATCAGACTGTTGAACAGCTTCTATTACCAGACCGTGACTGTTGAACAGCTTCTATTACCAGACCATCAGACTGTTGAACAGCTTATATTACCAGACCATCAGACTGTTGAACAGCTTCTCTTACCAAACCATCAGACTGTTGAACAGCTTCTATCACCAGACCATCAGACTGTTGAACATCTTCTTTTACCAGACCATCAGACTGTTGAACAGCTTATATTACCAGACCATCAGACTGTTGAACAGCTTCTATTACCAAACCATCAGACTGTTGAACAGCTTCTATCACCAGACCATCAGACTGTTGAACATCTTCTTTTACCAGACCATCAGACTGTTGAACAGCTTCTAAAACCATCAGACTGTTGAACAGCTTCTATTACCAGACCATCACTGTTGAACATCTTCTATTACCAGGCCATCATCAGACTGTTGAACAGCTTCTATCACCAGACCGTCAGACTGTTGAACAGCTTCTATTACCAGACCATCAGACTGTTGAACAGCTTCTTTTACCAGACCATCACTGTTGAACAGCTTCTATTACCAGACCATCAGACTGTTGAACAGCTTCTATTACCATCAGACTGTTGAACAGCTTCTATCACCAGACCATCAGACTTTTGAACCGCTTCTATTACCATCAGACTGTTGAACAGCTTCTATTACCATCAGACTGTTGAACAGCTTCTATTACCATCAGACTGTTGAACAGCTTCTATTACCAGGCCATCAGACTTTTGAACAGCTTCTATTACCAGACCATCAGACTGTTGAACAGCTTCTATTACCATCAGACTGTTGAACAGCTTCTATTACCATCAGACTGTTGAACAGCTTCTATTATCAGGCCATCAGACTGTTGAACAGCTTCTATTACCATCAGACTGTTGAACAGCTTCTATTATCAGATCATCAGACTGTTGAACAGCTGCTATTACCATCAGACTGCTGAACAGCTTCTATTACCAGACTGTCACTGTTGAACAGCTTCTATTACCAGACCATCAGACTGTTGAACAGCTTCTATCACCAGACCATCAGACTGTTGATCAGCTTCTATTACCAGACCATCACTGTTGAACAGCTTCTTTTACCAGATCATCACTGTTGAACAGCTTCTATTATCAGACCATCAGACTGTTGAACAGCTTCTATTACCATCAGACTGTTGAACAGCTTCTATTACCAGACCATCAGACTGTTGAACAGCTTCTATTAATATCAGACTGTTGAACAGCTTCTATTACCAGACCATCAGTCTGTTGAACAGCTTCTATTAGCAGACCATCAGACTGTTGAACAGCTTCTATTACCATCAGACTGTTCAACAGCTTCTATTACCAGGCCATCATCAGACTGTTGAACAGCTTCTATTACCAGACCGTGACTGTTGAACAGCTTCTATTACCAGACCATCAGACTGTTGAAAATCTTCTTTTACCAGACCATCAGACTGTTGAACAGCTTCTATCACCAGACCATCAGACTGTTGAACAGCTTCTATTACCATCAGACTGTTGAACAGCTTCTATTACCAGGCCATCATCAGACTGTTGAACAGCTTCTATTACCAGACCGTGACTGTTGAACAGCTTCTATTACCAGACCATCAGACTGTTGAATAGCTTCTATTACCAGACCATCAGACTGTTAAACAGCTTCTATTATCAGATCATCAGACTGTTAAACAGCTTCTATTACCATCAGACTGTTGAACAGCTTCTATTACCAGACCATCAGACTGTTGAACAGCTTCTAATAGCAGACCATCAGACTGTTGAACAGCTTCTATTACCATCAGACTGTTGAACAGCTTCTATTACCAGGCCATCATCAGACTGTTGAACAGCTTCTATTACCAGACCGTGACTGTTGAACAGCTTCTATTACCAGACCATCAGACTGTTGAACAGCTTCTATTACCAGACCATCAGACTGTTGAACAGCTTCTATCACCAGACCATCAGACTGTTGAACAGCTTCTTTTACCAGACCATCAGACTGTTGAACAGCTTCTATTACCAGACCATCAGACTGTTGAACAGCTTCTATTATCAGATCATCAGACTGTTAAACAGCTTCTATTACCATCAGACTGTTGAACAGCTTCTATTACCAGACCATCAGACTGTTGAACAGCTTCTATTAGCAGACCATCAGACTGTTGACCAGCTTCTATTACCATCAGACTGTTGAACAGCTTCTATTACCAGGCCATCATCAGACTGTTGAACAGCTTCTATTACCAGACCGTGACTGTTGAACAGCTTCTATTACCAGACCGTGACTGTTGAACAGCTTCTATTACCAGACCATCAGACTGTTGAACAGCTTATATTACCAGACCATCACTGTTGAACAGCTTCTATTACCAAACCATCAGACTGTTGAACAGCTTCTATCACCAGACCATCAGACTGTTGAACATCTTCTTTTACCAGACCATCAGACTGTTGAACAGCTTATATTACCAGACCATCAGACTTTTGAACAGCTTCTATTACCAAACCATCAGACTGTTGAATAGCTTCTATCACCAGACCATCAGACTGTTGAACATCTTCTTTTACCAGACCATCAGACTGTTGAACAGCTTCTATTACCATCAGACTGTTGAACAGCTTCTATTACCAGACCATCACTGTTGAACAGCTTCTATTACCAGGCCATCATCAGACTGTTGAACAGCTTCTATCACCAGACCGTCAGACTGTTGAACAGCTTCTATTACCAGACCATCAGACTGTTGAACAGCTTATTTTACCAGACCATCACTGTTGAACAGCTTCTATTACCAGACCATCAGACTGTTGAACAGCTTCTATTACCAGATCATCAGACTGTTGAACAGCTTCTATTACCATCAGACTGTTGAACAGCTTCTATTACCATCAGACTGTTGAACAGCTTCTATTACCAGGCCATCAGACTTTTGAACAGCTTCTATTACCAGACCATCAGACTGTTGAACAGCTTCTATTACCATCAGACTGTTGAACAGCTTCTATTATCAGGCCATCAGACTGTTGAACAGCTTCTATTACCATCAGACTGTTGAACAGCTTCTATTATCAGATCATCAGACTGTTGAACAGCTGCTATTACCATCAGACTGCTGAACGGCTTCTATTACCAGACTGTCACTGTTGAACAGCTTCTTTTACCAGACCATCAGACTGTTGAACAGCTTCTATCACCAGACCATCAGACTGTTGAACAGCTTCTATTACCAGACCATCACTGTTGAACAGCTTCTTTTACCAGACCATCACTGTTGAACAGCTTCTATTATCAGACCATCAGACTGTTGAACAGCTTCTATTACCATCAGACTGTTGAACAGCTTCTATTACCAGACCATCATACTGTTGAACAGCTTCTATTACCATCAGACTGTTGAACAGCTTCTATTACCAGACCATCAGACTGTTGAACAGCTTCTATTAGCAGACCATCAGACTGTTGAACAGCTTCTATTACCATCAGACTGTTGAACAGCTTCTATTACCAGGCCATCATCAGACTGTTGAACAGCTTCTATTACAGACCGTGACTGTTGAACAGCTTCTATTACCAGACCATCAGACTGTTGAACAGCTTCTATTACCAGACCATCAGACTGTTGAACAGCTTCTATTAGCAGACCATCAGACTGTTGAACAGCTTCTATTACCATCAGACTGTTGAACAGCTTCTATTACCAGGCCATCATCAGACTGTTGAACAGCTTCTATTACCAGACCGTGACTGTTGAACAGCTTCTATTACCAGACCATCAGACTGTTGAACAGCTTCTATTACCAGACCATCAGACTGTTGAACAGCTTCTATCACCAGACCATCAGACTGTTGAACAGCTTCTTTTACCAGACCATCAGACTGTTGAACAGCTTCTATTACCAGACCATCAGACTGTTGAACAGCTTCTATTATCAGATCATCAGACTGTTAAACAGCTTCTATTACCATCAGACTGTTGAACAGCTTCTATTACCAGACCATCAGACTGTTGAACAGCTTCTGTTAGCAGACCATCAGACTGTTGACCAGCTTCTATTACCATCAGACTGTTGAACAGCTTCTATTACCAGGCCATCATCAGACTGTTGAACAGCTTCTATTACCAGACCGTGACTGTTGAACAGCTTCTATTACCAGACCATCAGACTGTTGAAGAGCTTCTATTACCAGACCATCAGACTGTTGAACAGCTTCTATCACCAGACCATCAGACTGTTGAACAGCTTCTTTTACCAGACCATCAGACTGTTGAACAGCTTCTATTACCAGACCATCAGACTGTTGAACAGCTTCTATTATCAGATCATCAGACTGTTAAACAGCTTCTATTACCATCAGACTGTTGAACAGCTTCTATTACCAGACTGTCACTGTTGAACAGCTTCTCTTACCAGACCATCAGACTGTTGAACAGCTTCTATTACCATCAGACTGTTGAACAGCTTCTATTATCAGATCATCAGACTGTTGAACAGCTGCTATTACCATCAGACTGCTGAACGGCTTCTATTACCAGACTGTCACTGTTGAACAGCTTCTTTTACCAGACCATCAGACTGTTGAACAGCTTCTATCACCAGACCATCAGACTGTTGAACAGCTTCTATTACCAGACCATCACTGTTGAACAGCTTCTTTTACCAGACCATCACTGTTGAACAGCTTCTATTATCAGACCATCAGACTGTTGAACAGCTTCTATTACCATCAGACTGTTGAACAGCTTCTATTACCAGACCATCAGACTGTTGACCAGCTTCTATTACCATCAGACTGTTGAACAGCTTCTATTACCAGGCCATCATCAGACTGTTGAACAGCTTCTATTACCAGACCGTGACTGTTGAACAGCTTCTATTACCAGACCGTGACTGTTGAACAGCTTCTATTACCAGACCATCAGACTGTTGAACAGCTTATATTACCAGACCATCAGACTGTTGAACAGCTTCTATTACCAAACCATCAGACTGTTGAACAGCTTCTATCACCAGACCATCAGACTGTTTAACATCTTCTTTTACCAGACCATCAGACTGTTGAACAGCTTATATTACCAGACCATCAGACTTTTGAACAGCTTCTATTACCAAACCATCAGACTGTTGAATACCTTCTATCACCAGACCATCAGACTGTTGAACATCTTCTTTTACCAGACCATCAGACTGTTGAACAGCTTCTATTACCATCAGACTGTTGAACAGCTTCTATTACCAGACCATCACTGTTGAACAGCTTCTATTACCAGGCCATCATCAGACTGTTGAACAGCTTCTATCACCAGACCGTCAGACTGTTGAACAGCTTCTATTACCAGACCATCAGACTGTTGAACAGCTTATTTTACCAGACCATCACTGTTGAACAGCTTCTATTACCAGACCATCAGACTGTTGAACAGCTTCTATTTCCAGATCATCAGACTGTTGAACAGCTTCTATTACCATCAGACTGTTGAACAGCTTCTATTACCATCAGACTGTTGAACAGCTTCTATTACCAGGCCATCAGACTTTTGAACAGCTTCTATTACCAGACCATCAGACTGTTGAACAGCTTCTATTACCATCAGACTGTTGAACAGCTTCTATTATCAGGCCATCAGACTGTTGAACAGCTTCTATTACCATCAGACTGTTGAACAGCTTCTATTATCAGATCATCAGACTGTTGAACAGCTGCTATTACCATCAGACTGCTGAACGGCTTCTATTACCAGACTGTCACTGTTGAACAGCTTCTTTTACCAGACCATCAGACTGTTGAACAGCTTCTATCACCAGACCATCAGACTGTTGAACAGCTTCTATTACCAGACCATCACTGTTGAACAGCTTCTTTTACCAGACCATCACTGTTGAACAGCTTCTATTATCAGACCATCAGACTGTTGAACAGCTTCTATTACCATCAGACTGTTGAACAGCTTCTATTACCAGACCATCATACTGTTGAACAGCTTCTATTACCATCAGACTGTTGAACAGCTTCTATTACCAGACCATCAGACTGTTGAACAGCTTCTATTAGCAGACCATCAGACTGTTGAACAGCTTCTATTACCATCAGACTGTTGAACAGCTTCTATTACCAGGCCATCATCAGACTGTTGAACAGCTTCTATTACAGACCGTGACTGTTGAACAGCTTCTATTACCAGACCATCAGACTGTTGAACAGCTTCTATTACCAGACCATCAGACTGTTGAACAGCTTCTATTAGCAGACCATCAGACTGTTGAACAGCTTCTATTACCATCAGACTGTTGAACAGCTTCTATTACCAGGCCATCATCAGACTGTTGAACAGCTTCTATTACCAGACCGTGACTGTTGAACAGCTTCTATTACCAGACCATCAGACTGTTGAACAGCTTCTATTACCAGACCATCAGACTGTTGAACAGCTTCTATCACCAGACCATCAGACTGTTGAACAGCTTCTTTTACCAGACCATCAGACTGTTGAACAGCTTCTATTACCAGACCATCAGACTGTTGAACAGCTTCTATTATCAGATCATCAGACTGTTAAACAGCTTCTATTACCATCAGACTGTTGAACAGCTTCTATTACCAGACCATCAGACTGTTGAACAGCTTCTGTTAGCAGACCATCAGACTGTTGACCAGCTTCTTTTACCATCAGACTGTTGAACAGCTTCTATTACCAGGCCATCATCAGACTGTTGAACAGCTTCTATTACCAGACCGTGACTGTTGAACAGCTTCTATTACCAGACCATCAGACTGTTGAAGAGCTTCTATTACCAGACCATCAGACTGTTGAACAGCTTCTATCACCAGACCATCAGACTGTTGAACAGCTTCTTTTACCAGACCATCAGACTGTTGAACAGCTTCTATTACCAGACCATCAGACTGTTGAACAGCTTCTATTATCAGATCATCAGACTGTTAAACAGCTTCTATTACCCTCAGACTGTTGAACAGCTTCTATTACCAGACTGTCACTGTTGAACAGCTTCTCTTACCAGACCATCAGACTGTTGAACAGCTTCTATTACCATCAGACTGTTGAACAGCTTCTATTATCAGATCATCAGACTGTTGAACAGCTGCTATTACCATCAGACTGCTGAACGGCTTCTATTACCAGACTGTCACTGTTGAACAGCTTCTTTTACCAGACCATCAGACTGTTGAACAGCTTCTATCACCAGACCATCAGACTGTTGAACAGCTTCTATTACCAGACCATCACTGTTGAACAGCTTCTTTTACCAGACCATCACTGTTGAACAGCTTCTATTATCAGACCATCAGACTGTTGAACAGCTTCTATTACCATCAGACTGTTGAACAGCTTCTATTACCAGACCATCATACTGTTGAACAGCTTCTATTACCATCAGACTGTTGAACAGCTTCTATTACCAGACCATCAGACTGTTGAACAGCTTCTATTAGCAGACCATCAGACTGTTGAACAGCTTCTATTACCATCAGACTGTTGAACAGCTTCTATTACCAGGCCATCATCAGACTGTTGAACAGCTTCTATTACAGACCGTGACTGTTGAACAGCTTCTATTACCAGACCATCAGACTGTTGAACAGCTTCTATTACCAGACCATCAGACTGTTGAACAGCTTCTATTAGCAGACCATCAGACTGTTGAACAGCTTCTATTACCATCAGACTGTTGAACAGCTTCTATTACCAGGCCATCATCAGACTGTTGAACAGCTTCTATTACCAGACCGTGACTGTTGAACAGCTTCTATTACCAGACCATCAGACTGTTGAACAGCTTCTATTACCAGACCATCAGACTGTTGAACAGCTTCTATCACCAGACCATCAGACTGTTGAACAGCTTCTTTTACCAGACCATCAGACTGTTGAACAGCTTCTATTACCAGACCATCAGACTGTTGAACAGCTTCTATTATCAGATCATCAGACTGTTAAACAGCTTCTATTACCATCAGACTGTTGAACAGCTTCTATTACCAGACCATCAGACTGTTGAACAGCTTCTGTTAGCAGACCATCAGACTGTTGACAAGCTTCTATTACCATCAGACTGTTGAACAGCTTCTATTACCAGGCCATCATCAGACTGTTGAACAGCTTCTATTACCAGACCGTGACTGTTGAACAGCTTCTATTACCAGACCATCAGACTGTTGAAGAGCTTCTATTACCAGACCATCAGACTGTTGAACAGCTTCTATCACCAGACCATCAGACTGTTGAACAGCTTCTTTTACCAGACCATCAGACTGTTGAACAGCTTCTATTACCAGACCATCAGACTGTTGAACAGCTTCTATTATCAGATCATCAGACTGTTAAACAGCTTCTATTACCATCAGACTGTTGAACAGCTTCTATTACCAGACTGTCACTGTTGAACAGCTTCTCTTACCAGACCATCAGACTGTTGAACAGCTTCTATTACCATCAGACTGTTGAACAGCTTCTATCACCAGACCATCAGACTGTTGAACAGCTTCTATCACCAGACCATCAGACTGTTGAACAGCTTCTATCACCAGACCATCAGACTGTTGAACAGCTTCTATTACCATCAGACTGTTGAACAGCTTCTATTACCAGACCATCAGACTGTTGAACAGCTTCTATCACCAGACCATCAGACTGTTGAACAGCTTCTATCACCAGACCATCAGACTGTTGAACAGCTTCTATCACCAGACCATCAGACTGTTGAACAGCTTCTATTATCAGATCATCAGACTGTTAAACAGCTTCTATTACCATCAGACTGTTGAACAGCTTCTATTACCAGACCATCAGACTGTTGAACAGCTTCTGTTAGCAGACCATCAGACTGTTGACCAGCTTCTATTACCATCAGACTGTTGAACAGCTTCTATTACCAGGCCATCATCAGACTGTTGAACAGCTTCTATTACCAGACCGTGACTGTTGAACAGCTTCTATTACCAGACCATCAGACTGTTGAAGAGCTTCTATTACCAGACCATCAGACTGTTGAACAGCTTCTATCACCAGACCATCAGACTGTTGAACAGCTTCTTTTACCAGACCATCAGACTGTTGAACAGCTTCTATTACCAGACCATCAGACTGTTGAACAGCTTCTATTATCAGATCATCAGACTGTTAAACAGCTTCTATTACCATCAGACTGTTGAACAGCTTCTATTACCAGACTGTCACTGTTGAACAGCTTCTCTTACCAGACCATCAGACTGTTGAACAGCTTCTATTACCATCAGACTGTTGAACAGCTTCTATCACCAGACCATCAGACTGTTGAACAGCTTCTATCACCAGACCATCAGACTGTTGAACAGCTTCTATCACCAGACCATCAGACTGTTGAACAGCTTCTATTACCATCAGACTGTTGAACAGCTTCTATTACCAGACCATCAGACTGTTGAACAGCTTCTATCACCAGACCATCAGACTGTTGAACAGCTTCTATCACCAGACCATCAGACTGTTGAACAGCCTCTATCACCAGACCATCAGACTGTTCAACAGCTTCTATTACCATCAGACTGTTGAACAGCTTCTATTACCAGGCCATCATCAGACTGTTGAACAGCTTCTATTACCAGACCGTGACTGTTGAACAGCTTCTATTACCAGACCATCAGACTGTTGAACAGCTTATATTACCAGACCATCAGACTGTTGAACAGCTTCTATTACCAAACCATCAGACTGTTGAACAGCTTCTATCACCAGACCATCAGACTGTTGAACATCTTCTTTTACCAGACCATCAGACTGTTGAACAGCTTCTATTACCATCAGACTGTTGAACAGCTTATATTACCAGACCATCACTGTTGAACAGCTTCTATTACCAGGCCATCATCAGACTGTTGAACAGCTTCTATCACCAGACCGTCAGACTGTTGAACAGCTTCTATTACCAGACCATCAGACTGTTGAACAGCTTCTTTTACCAGACCATCACTGTTGAACAGCTTCTATTACCATCAGACTGTTGAACAGCTTCTATTACCAGACCATCAGACTGTTGAACAGCTTCTATTACCAGACCATCAGACTGTTGAACAGCTTCTATTACCATCAGACTGTTGAACAGCTTCTATTACCATCAGACTGTTGAAGAGCTTCTATTACCATCAGACTGTTGAACAGCTTCTATTACCAGGCCATCAGACTTTTGAACAGCTTCTATTACCAGACCATCAGACTGTTGAACAGCTTCTATTACCATCAGACTGTTGAACAGCTTCTATTACCATCAGACTGTTGAGCAGCTTCTATTATCAGGCCATCAGACTGTTGAACAGCTTCTATTACCATCAGACTGTTGAACAGGTTCTATTATCAGATCATCAGACTGTTGAACAGCTTCTATTACCATCAGACTGCTGAACAGCTTCTATTACCAGACTGTCACTGTTGAACAGCTTCTTTTACCAAACCATCAGACTGTTGAACAGCTTCTATTACCATCAGACTGTTGAACAGCTTCTATTATCAGATCATCAGACTGTTAAACAGCTTCTATTACCATCAGACTGTTGAACAGCTTCTATTACCAGACTGTCACTGTTGAACAGCTTCTTTTACCAGACCATCAGACTGTTGAACAGCTTCTATTACCATCAGACTGTTGAACAGCTTCTATTACCAGACCATCAGACTGTTGAACAACTTCTATTACCAGACCATCAGACTGTTGAACAGCTTCTATCACCAGACCATCAGACTGTTGAACAGCTTCTATCACCAGACCATCAGACTGTTGAACAGCTTCTATTACCAGACCATCAGACTGTTGAACAGCTTCTTTTACCAGACCATCACTGTTGAACAGCTTCTATTACCATCAGACTGTTGAACAGCTTCTATTACCATCAGACTGTTGAACAGCTTCTATTACCAGACCATCAGACTGTTGAACAGCTTCTATTACCATCAGACTGTTGAACAGCTTCTATTACCAGACCATCAGACTGTTGAACAGCTTCTATTAGCAGACCATCAGACTGTTGAACATCTTCTATTACCATCAGACTGTTGAACAGCTTCTATTACCAGGCCATCATCAGACTGTTGAACAGCTTCTATTACCAGACCGTGACTGTTGAACAGCTTCTATTACCAGACCATCAGACTGTTGAACATCTTCTTTTACCAGACCATCAGACTGTTGAACAGCTTCTATCACCAGACCATCAGACTGTTGAACAGCTTCTATTACCATCAGACTGTTGAACAGCTTCTATTACCAGGCCATCATCAGACTGTTGAACAGCTTCTATTACCAGACCGTGACTGTTGAACAGCTTCTATTACCAGACCATCAGACTGTTGAACAGCTTATATTACCAGACCATCAGACTGTTCAACAGCTTCTATTACCAGACCATCAGACTGTTGAACAGCTTCTATCACCAGACCATCAGAATGTTGAACAGCTTCTTTTACCAGACCATCAGACTGTTGAACAGCTTCTATTACCAGACCATCAGACTGTTGAACAGCTTCTATTATCAGATCATCAGACTGTTAAACAGCTTCTATTACCATCAGACTGTTGAACAGCTTCTATTACCAGACCATCAGACTGTTGAACAGCTTCTATTAGCAGACCATCAGACTGTTGAACAGCTTCTATTACGATCAGACTGTTGAACAGCTTCTATTACCAGGCCATCATCAGACTGTTGAACAGCTTCTATTACCAGACCGTGACTGTTGAACAGCTTCTATTAACAGACCATCAGACTGTTGAACAGCTTATATTACCAGACCATCAGACTGTTGAACAGCTTCTATCACCAGACCATCAGACTGTTGAACAGCTTCTATTACCATCAGACTGTTGAACAGCTTCTATTACCAGGCCATCATCAGACTGTTGAACAGCTTCTATTACCAGACCGTGACTGTTGAACAGCTTCTATTACCAGACCATCAGACTGTTGAACAGCTTCTATTACCAGACCATCAGACTGTTGAACAGCTTCTATTACCAGACCATCAGACTGTTGAACAGCTTCTATCACCAGACCATCAGACTGTTGAACAGCTTCTTTTACCAGACCATCAGACTGTTGAACAGCTTCTATTACCAGACCATCAGACTGTTGAACAGCTTCTATTATCAGATCATCAGACTGTTAAACAGCTTCTATTACCATCAGACTGTTGAACAGCTTCTATTACCAGACTGTCACTGTTGAACAGCTTCTTTTACCAGACCATCAGACTGTTGAACAGCTTCTATTACCATCAGACTGTTGAACAGCTTCTATTACCAGACCATCAGACTGTTGAACAGCTTCTATTACCAGACCATCAGACTGTTGAACAGCTTCTATTACCATCAGACTGTTGAACAGCTTCTATCACCAGACCATCAGACTGTTGAACAGCTTCTATTACCATCAGACTGTTGAACAGCTTCTATTACCATCAGACTGTTGAACAGCTTCTATTACCAGACCATCAGACTGTTGAACAGCTTCTTTTACCAGACCATCACTGTTGAACAGCTTCTATTACCAGACCATCAGACTGTTGAACAGCTTCTATTACCAGGCCATCAGACAGTTGAACAGCTTCTATCACCATCAGACTGTTGAACAGCTTCTATTACCAGACCATCAGACTGTAGAACAGCTTCTATTACCAGACCATCAGACTGTTGAACAGCTTCTATTACCATCAGACTGTTGAACAGCTTCTATTACCAGACCATCAGACTGTTGAACAGCTTCTATTACCAGACCATCAGACTGTTGAACAGCTTCTATTACCAGACCATCAGACTGTTGAACAGCTTCTATTACCAGACCATCAGACTGTTGAACAGCTTCTATTACCATCAGACTGTTGAACAGCTTCTATTATCAGATCATCAGACTGTTGAACAGCTTCTATCACCAGACCATCAGACTGTTGAACAGCTTCTATTACCATCAGACTGTTGAACAGCTTCTATTACCAGACCATCAGACTGTTGAACAGCTTCTATTACCATCAGACTGTTGAACAGCTTCTATCACCAGACCATCAGACTGTTGAACAGCTTCTATTACCATCAGACTGTTTTTAACAGCTTCTATTACCATCAGACTGTTGAACATCTTCTATTACCATCAGACTGTTGAACAGCTTCTATTACCAGACCATCAGACTGTTGAACAGCTTCTATTACCATCAGACTGTTGAACAGCTTCTATCACCAGACCATCAGACTGTTGAACAGCTTCTATTACCAGACCATCAGACTGTTGAACAGCTTCTATCACCAGACCATCAGACTGTAGAACAGCTTCTATCACCAGACCATCAGACTGTTGAACAGCTTCTATCACCAGACCATCAGACTGTTGAACAGCTTCTATTACCATCAGACTGTTGAACAGCTTCTATTACCAGACCATCACTGTTGAACAGCTTCTATCACCAGACCATCAGACTATTGAACAGCTTCTATTACCATCAGACTGTTGAACAGCTTCTATTACCATCAGACTGTTGAACAGCTTCTTTTACCAGACCATCACTTTTGAACAGCTTCTATTACCAGACCATCAGACTGTTGAACAGCTTCTATTACCAGACCATCACTGTTGAACAGCTTCTATTACCAGGCCATCATCAGACTGTTGAACAGCTTCTATCACCAGACCGTCAGACTGTTGAACAGCTTCTATTACCAGATCATCAGACTGTTGAACAGCTTCTATTACCATCAGACTGTTGAACAGCTTCTATTACCATCAGACTGTTGAACAGCTTCTATTACCAGGCCATCAGACTTTTGAACAGCTTCTATTACCAGACCATCAGACTGTTGAACAGCTTCTATTACCATCAGACTGTTGAACAGCTTCTATTACCATCAGACTGTTGAACAGCTTCTATTATCAGGCCATCAGACTGTTGAACAGCTTCTATTACCATCAGACTGTTGAACAGCTTCTATTATCAGATCATCAGACTGTTGAACAGCTTCTATTACCATCAGACTGCTGAACAGCTTCTATTACCAGACTGTCACTGTTGAACAGCTTCTTTTACCAGACCATCAGACTGTTGAACAGCTTCTATTACCATCAGACTGTTGAACAGCTTCTATTATCAGATCATCAGACTGTTAAACAGCTTCTATTACCATCAGACTGTTGAACAGCTTCTATTACCAGACTGTCACTGTTGAACAGCTTCTTTTACCAGACCATCAGACTGTTGAACAGCTTCTATTACCATCAGACTGTTGAACAGCTTCTATCACCAGACCATCAGACTGTTGAACAGCTTCTATTACCATCAGACTGTTGAACAGCTTCTATCACCAGACCATCAGACTGTTGAACAGCTTCTATCTCCAGACCATCAGACTGTTGAACAGCTTCTATCACCACACCATCAGACTGTTGAACAGCTTATATTACCAGACCATCAGACTGTTGAACAGCTTCTATCACCAGACCATCAGACTGTTGAACAGCTTCTATTACCATCAGACTGTTGAACAGCTTCTATTACCAGACCATCAGACTGTTGAACAGCTTATATTACCAGACCATCAGACTGTTGAACAGCTTCTATTACCAGACCATCAGACTGTTGAACAGCTTCTATCACCAGACCATCAGACTGTTGAACAACTTCTTTTACCAGACCATCAGACTGTTGAACAGCTTCTATTACCAGACCATCAGACTGTTGAACAGCTTCTATTACCAGACCATCAGGCTGTTGATCAGCTTCTATTACCAGACCATCACTGTTGAACAGCTTCTATTACCAGGCCATCATCAGACTGTTGAACAGCTTCTATCACCAGACCGTCAGACTGTTGAACAGCTTCTTTTACCAGACATCCAGACTGTTGAACAGCTTCTTTTACCAGACCATCAGACTGTTGAACAGCTTCTATCACCAGACCATCAGACTGTTGAACAGCTTCTATTACCAGACCATCACTGTTGAACAGCTTCTTTTACCAGACCATCACTGTTGAACAGCTTCTATTACCATCAGACTGTTGAACAGCTTCTATTACCATCAGACTGTTGAACAGCTTCTATTACCAGACCATCAGACTGTTGAACAGCTTCTATTACCATCAGACTGTTGAACAGCTTCTATTACCAGACCATCAGACTGTTGAACAGCTTCTATTAGCAGACCATCAGACTGTTGAACAGCTTCTATTACCATCAGACTGTTGAACAGCTTCTATTACCAGGCCATCATCAGACTGTTGAACAGCTTCTATTACCAGACCGTGACTGTTGAACAGCTTCTATTACCAGACCATCAGACTTTTGAACATCTTCTTTTACCAGACCATCAGACTGTTGAACAGCTTCTATCACCAGACCATCAGACTGTTGAACAGCTTCTATTACCATCAGACTGTTGAACAGCTTCTATTACCAGGCCATCATCAGACTGTTGAACAGCTTCTATTACCAGACCGTGACTGTTGAACAGCTTCTATTACCAGACCATCAGACTGTTGAACAGCTTATATTACCAGACCATCAGACTGTTGAACAGCTTCTATTACCAGACCATCAGACTGTTGAACAGCTTCTATCACCAGACCATCAGACTGTTGAACAGCTTCTATTACCATCAGACTGTTGAACAGCTTCTATTACCAGGCCATCATCAGACTGTTGAACAGCTTCTATTACCAGACCGTGACTGTTGAACAGCTTCTATTACCAGACCATCAGACTGTTGAACAGCTTCTATTACCAGACCATCAGACTGTTGAACAGCTTCTATTACCAGACCATCAGACTGTTGAACAGCTTCTATCACCAGACCATCAGACTGTTGAACAGCTTCTTTTACCAGACCATCAGACTGTTGAACAGCTTCTATTACCAGACCATCAGACTGTTGAACAGCTTCTATTATCAGATCATCAGACTGTTAAACAGCTTCTATTACCATCAGACTGTTGAACAGCTTCTATTACCAGACTGTCACTGTTGAACAGCTTCTTTTACCAGACCATCAGACTGTTGAACAGCTTCTATTACCATCAGACTGTTGAACAGCTTCTATTACCAGACCATCAGACTGTTGAACAGCTTCTATTACCAGACCATCAGACTGTTGAACAGCTTCTATTACCATCAGACTGTTGAACAGCTTCTATCACCAGACCATCAGACTGTTGAACAGCTTCTATTACCATCAGACTGTTGAACAGCTTCTATTACCATCAGACTGTTGAACAGCTTCTATTACCAGACCATCAGACTGTTGAACAGCTTCTTTTACCAGACCATCACTGTTGAACAGCTTCTATTACCAGACCATCAGACTGTTGAACAGCTTCTATTACCAGGCCATCAGACAGTTGAACAGCTTCTATCACCATCAGACTGTTGAACAGCTTCTATTACCAGACCATCAGACTGTAGAACAGCTTCTATTACCAGACCATCAGACTGTTGAACAGCTTCTATTACCATCAGACTGTTGAACAGCTTCTATTACCAGACCATCAGACTGTTGAACAGCTTCTATTACCAGACCATCAGACTGTTGAACAGCTTCTATTACCAGACCATCAGACTGTTGAACAGCTTCTATTACCAGACCATCAGACTGTTGAACAGCTTCTATTACCATCAGACTGTTGAACAGCTTCTATTATCAGATCATCAGACTGTTGAACAGCTTCTATCACCAGACCATCAGACTGTTGAACAGCTTCTATTACCATCAGACTGTTGAACAGCTTCTGTTACCAGACCGTGACTGTTGAACAGCTTCTATTACCAGACCATCAGACTTTTGAACATCTTCTTTTACCAGACCATCAGACTGTTGAACAGCTTCTATCACCAGACCATCAGACTGTTGAACAGCTTCTATTACCATCAGACTGTTGAACAGCTTCTATTACCAGGCCATCATCAGACTGTTGAACAGCTTCTATTACCAGACCGTGACTGTTGAACAGCTTCTATTACCAGACCATCAGACTGTTGAACAGCTTATATTACCAGACCATCAGACTGTTGAACAGCTTCTATTACCAGACCATCAGACTGTTGAACAGCTTCTATCACCAGACCATCAGACTGTTGAACAGCTTCTTTTACCAGACCATCAGACTGTTGAACAGCTTCTATTACCAGACCATCAGACTGTTGAACAGCTTCTATTATCAGATCATCAGACTGTTAAACAGCTTCTATTACCATCAGACTGTTGAACAGCTTCTATTACCAGACTGTCACTGTTGAACAGCTTCTTTTACCAGACCATCAGACTGTTGAACAGCTTCTATTACCATCAGACTGTTGAACAGCTTCTATTACCAGACCATCAGACTGTTGAACAGCTTCTATTACCAGACCATCAGACTGTTGAACAGCTTCTATTACCATCAGACTGTTGAACAGCTTCTATCACCAGACCATCAGACTGTTGAACAGCTTCTATTACCATCAGACTGTTGAACAGCTTCTATTACCATCAGACTGTTGAACAGCTTCTATTACCAGACCATCAGACTGTTGAACAGCTTCTTTTACCAGACCATCACTGTTGAACAGCTTCTATTACCAGACCATCAGACTGTTGAACAGCTTCTATTACCAGGCCATCAGACAGTTGAACAGCTTCTATCACCATCAGACTGTTGAACAGCTTCTATTACCAGACCATCAGACTGTAGAACAGCTTCTATTACCAGACCATCAGACTGTTGAACAGCTTCTATTACCATCAGACTGTTGAACAGCTTCTATTACCAGACCATCAGACTGTTGAACAGCTTCTATTACCAGACCATCAGACTGTTGAACAGCTTCTATTACCAGACCATCAGACTGTTGAACAGCTTCTATTACCAGACCATCAGACTGTTGAACAGCTTCTATTACCATCAGACTGTTGAACAGCTTCTATTATCAGATCATCAGACTGTTGAACAGCTTCTATCACCAGACCATCAGACTGTTGAACAGCTTCTATTACCATCAGACTGTTGAACAGCTTCTATTACCAGACCGTGACTGTTGAACAGCTTCTATTACCAGACCATCAGACTTTTGAACATCTTCTTTTACCAGACCATCAGACTGTTGAACAGCTTCTATCACCAGACCATCAGACTGTTGAACAGCTTCTATTACCATCAGACTGTTGAACAGCTTCTATTACCAGGCCATCATCAGACTGTTGAACAGCTTCTATTACCAGACCGTGACTGTTGAACAGCTTCTATTACCAGACCATCAGACTGTTGAACAGCTTATATTACCAGACCATCAGACTGTTGAACAGCTTCTATTACCAGACCATCAGACTGTTGAACAGCTTCTATCACCAGACCATCAGACTGTTGAACAGCTTCTATTACCATCAGACTGTTGAACAGCTTCTATTACCAGGCCATCATCAGACTGTTGAACAGCTTCTATTACCAGACCGTGACTGTTGAACAGCTTCTATTACCAGACCATCAGACTGTTGAACAGCTTCTATTACCAGACCATCAGACTGTTGAACAGCTTCTATTACCAGACCATCAGACTGTTGAACAGCTTCTATCACCAGACCATCAGACTGTTGAACAGCTTCTTTTACCAGACCATCAGACTGTTGAACAGCTTCTATTACCAGACCATCAGACTGTTGAACAGCTTCTATTATCAGATCATCAGACTGTTAAACAGCTTCTATTACCATCAGACTGTTGAACAGCTTCTATTACCAGACTGTCACTGTTGAACAGCTTCTTTTACCAGACCATCAGACTGTTGAACAGCTTCTATTACCATCAGACTGTTGAACAGCTTCTATTACCAGACCATCAGACTGTTGAACAGCTTCTATTACCAGACCATCAGACTGTTGAACAGCTTCTATTACCATCAGACTGTTGAACAGCTTCTATCACCAGACCATCAGACTGTTGAACAGCTTCTATTACCATCAGACTGTTGAACAGCTTCTATTACCATCAGACTGTTGAACAGCTTCTATTACCAGACCATCAGACTGTTGAACAGCTTCTTTTACCAGACCATCACTGTTGAACAGCTTCTATTACCAGACCATCAGACTGTTGAACAGCTTCTATTACCAGGCCATCAGACAGTTGAACAGCTTCTATCACCATCAGACTGTTGAACAGCTTCTATTACCAGACCATCAGACTGTAGAACAGCTTCTATTACCAGACCATCAGACTGTTGAACAGCTTCTATTACCATCAGACTGTTGAACAGCTTCTATTACCAGACCATCAGACTGTTGAACAGCTTCTATTACCAGACCATCAGACTGTTGAACAGCTTCTATTACCAGACCATCAGACTGTTGAACAGCTTCTATTACCAGACCATCAGACTGTTGAACAGCTTCTATTACCATCAGACTGTTGAACAGCTTCTATTATCAGATCATCAGACTGTTGAACAGCTTCTATCACCAGACCATCAGACTGTTGAACAGCTTCTATTACCATCAGACTGTTGAACAGCTTCTATTACCAGACCATCAGACTGTTGAACAGCTTCTATTACCATCAGACTGTTGAACAGCTTCTATCACCAGACCATCAGACTGTTGAACAGCTTCTATTACCATCAGACTGTTTTTAACAGCTTCTATTACCATCAGACTGTTGAACATCTTCTATTACCATCAGACTGTTGAACAGCTTCTCTTACCAGACCATCAGACTGTTGAACAGCTTCTATTACCATCAGACTGTTGAACAGCTTCTATCACCAGACCATCAGACTGTTGAACAGCTTCTATTACCAGACCATCAGACTGTTGAACAGCTTCTATCACCAGACCATCAGACTGTAGAACAGCTTCTATCACCAGACCATCAGACTGTTGAACAGCTTCTATCACCAGACCATCAGACTGTTGAACAGCTTCTATTACCATCAGACTGTTGAACAGCTTCTATTACCAGACCATCACTGTTGAACAGCTTCTATCACCAGACCATCAGACTATTGAACAGCTTCTATTACCATCAGACTGTTGAACAGCTTCTATTACCATCAGACTGTTGAACAGCTTCTTTTACCAGACCATCACTTTTGAACAGCTTCTATTACCAGACCATCAGACTGTTGAACAGCTTCTATTACCAGACCATCACTGTTGAACAGCTTCTATTACCAGGCCATCATCAGACTGTTGAACAGCTTCTATCACCAGACCGTCAGACTGTTGAACAGCTTCTATTACCAGATCATCAGACTGTTGAACAGCTTCTATTACCATCAGACTGTTGAACAGCTTCTATTACCATCAGACTGTTGAACAGCTTCTATTACCATCAGACTGTTGAACAGCTTCTATTACCAGGCCATCAGACTTTTGAACAGCTTCTATTACCAGACCATCAGACTGTTGAACAGCTTCTATTACCATCAGACTGTTGAACAGCTTCTATTACCATCAGACTGTTGAACAGCTTCTATTATCAGGCCATCAGACTGTTGAACAGCTTCTATTACCATCAGACTGTTGAACAGCTTCTATTATCAGATCATCAGACTGTTGAACAGCTTCTATTACCATCAGACTGCTGAACAGCTTCTATTACCAGACTGTCACTGTTGAACAGCTTCTTTTACCAGACCATCAGACTGTTGAACAGCTTCTATTACCATCAGACTGTTGAACAGCTTCTATTATCAGATCATCAGACTGTTAAACAGCTTCTATTACCATCAGACTGTTGAACAGCTTCTATTACCAGACTGTCACTGTTGAACAGCTTCTTTTACCAGACCATCAGACTGTTGAACAGCTTCTATTACCATCAGACTGTTGAACAGCTTCTATCACCAGACCATCAGACTGTTGAACAGCTTCTATTACCATCAGACTGTTGAACAGCTTCTATCACCAGACCATCAGACTGTTGAACAGCTTCTATTACCATCAGACTGTTGAACAGCTTCTATTACCAGACCATCAGACTGTTGAACAGCTTCTATTACCAGACCATCAGACTGTTGAACAGCTTCTATTACCAGACCATCAGACTGTTGAACAGCTTCTATTACCAGACCATCAGACTGTTGAACAGCTTCTATTACCATCAGACTGTTGAACAGCTTCTATTATCAGATCATCAGACTGTTGAACAGCTTCTATCACCAGACCATCAGACTGTTGAACAGCTTCTATTACCATCAGACTGTTGAACAGCTTCTATTACCAGACCGTGACTGTTGAACAGCTTCTATTACCAGACCATCAGACTTTTGAACATCTTCTTTTACCAGACCATCAGACTGTTGAACAGCTTCTATCACCAGACCATCAGACTGTTGAACAGCTTCTATTACCATCAGACTGTTGAACAGCTTCTATTACCAGGCCATCATCAGACTGTTGAACAGCTTCTATTACCAGACCGTGACTGTTGAACAGCTTCTATTACCAGACCATCAGACTGTTGAACAGCTTATATTACCAGACCATCAGACTGTTGAACAGCTTCTATTACCAGACCATCAGACTGTTGAACAGCTTCTATCACCAGACCATCAGACTGTTGAACAGCTTCTATTACCATCAGACTGTTGAACAGCTTCTATTACCAGGCCATCATCAGACTGTTGAACAGCTTCTATTACCAGACCGTGACTGTTGAACAGCTTCTATTACCAGACCATCAGACTGTTGAACAGCTTCTATTACCAGACCATCAGACTGTTGAACAGCTTCTATTACCAGACCATCAGACTGTTGAACAGCTTCTATCACCAGACCATCAGACTGTTGAACAGCTTCTTTTACCAGACCATCAGACTGTTGAACAGCTTCTATTACCAGACCATCAGACTGTTGAACAGCTTCTATTATCAGATCATCAGACTGTTAAACAGCTTCTATTACCATCAGACTGTTGAACAGCTTCTATTACCAGACTGTCACTGTTGAACAGCTTCTTTTACCAGACCATCAGACTGTTGAACAGCTTCTATTACCATCAGACTGTTGAACAGCTTCTATTACCAGACCATCAGACTGTTGAACAGCTTCTATTACCAGACCATCAGACTGTTGAACAGCTTCTATTACCATCAGACTGTTGAACAGCTTCTATCACCAGACCATCAGACTGTTGAACAGCTTCTATTACCATCAGACTGTTGAACAGCTTCTATTACCATCAGACTGTTGAACAGCTTCTATTACCAGACCATCAGACTGTTGAACAGCTTCTTTTACCAGACCATCACTGTTGAACAGCTTCTATTACCAGACCATCAGACTGTTGAACAGCTTCTATTACCAGGCCATCAGACAGTTGAACAGCTTCTATCACCATCAGACTGTTGAACAGCTTCTATTACCAGACCATCAGACTGTAGAACAGCTTCTATTACCAGACCATCAGACTGTTGAACAGCTTCTATTACCATCAGACTGTTGAACAGCTTCTATTACCAGACCATCAGACTGTTGAACAGCTTCTATTACCAGACCATCAGACTGTTGAACAGCTTCTATTACCAGACCATCAGACTGTTGAACAGCTTCTATTACCAGACCATCAGACTGTTGAACAGCTTCTATTACCATCAGACTGTTGAACAGCTTCTATTATCAGATCATCAGACTGTTGAACAGCTTCTATCACCAGACCATCAGACTGTTGAACAGCTTCTATTACCATCAGACTGTTGAACAGCTTCTATTACCAGACCGTGACTGTTGAACAGCTTCTATTACCAGACCATCAGACTTTTGAACATCTTCTTTTACCAGACCATCAGACTGTTGAACAGCTTCTATCACCAGACCATCAGACTGTTGAACAGCTTCTATTACCATCAGACTGTTGAACAGCTTCTATTACCAGGCCATCATCAGACTGTTGAACAGCTTCTATTACCAGACCGTGACTGTTGAACAGCTTCTATTACCAGACCATCAGACTGTTGAACAGCTTATATTACCAGACCATCAGACTGTTGAACAGCTTCTATTACCAGACCATCAGACTGTTGAACAGCTTCTATCACCAGACCATCAGACTGTTGAACAGCTTCTTTTACCAGACCATCAGACTGTTGAACAGCTTCTATTACCAGACCATCAGACTGTTGAACAGCTTCTATTATCAGATCATCAGACTGTTAAACAGCTTCTATTACCATCAGACTGTTGAACAGCTTCTATTACCAGACTGTCACTGTTGAACAGCTTCTTTTACCAGACCATCAGACTGTTGAACAGCTTCTATTACCATCAGACTGTTGAACAGCTTCTATTACCAGACCATCAGACTGTTGAACAGCTTCTATTACCAGACCATCAGACTGTTGAACAGCTTCTATTACCATCAGACTGTTGAACAGCTTCTATCACCAGACCATCAGACTGTTGAACAGCTTCTATTACCATCAGACTGTTGAACAGCTTCTATTACCATCAGACTGTTGAACAGCTTCTATTACCAGACCATCAGACTGTTGAACAGCTTCTTTTACCAGACCATCACTGTTGAACAGCTTCTATTACCAGACCATCAGACTGTTGAACAGCTTCTATTACCAGGCCATCAGACAGTTGAACAGCTTCTATCACCATCAGACTGTTGAACAGCTTCTATTACCAGACCATCAGACTGTAGAACAGCTTCTATTACCAGACCATCAGACTGTTGAACAGCTTCTATTACCATCAGACTGTTGAACAGCTTCTATTACCAGACCATCAGACTGTTGAACAGCTTCTATTACCAGACCATCAGACTGTTGAACAGCTTCTATTACCAGACCATCAGACTGTTGAACAGCTTCTATTACCAGACCATCAGACTGTTGAACAGCTTCTATTACCATCAGACTGTTGAACAGCTTCTATTATCAGATCATCAGACTGTTGAACAGCTTCTATCACCAGACCATCAGACTGTTGAACAGCTTCTATTACCATCAGACTGTTGAACAGCTTCTATTACCAGACCGTGACTGTTGAACAGCTTCTATTACCAGACCATCAGACTTTTGAACATCTTCTTTTACCAGACCATCAGACTGTTGAACAGCTTCTATCACCAGACCATCAGACTGTTGAACAGCTTCTATTACCATCAGACTGTTGAACAGCTTCTATTACCAGGCCATCATCAGACTGTTGAACAGCTTCTATTACCAGACCGTGACTGTTGAACAGCTTCTATTACCAGACCATCAGACTGTTGAACAGCTTATATTACCAGACCATCAGACTGTTGAACAGCTTCTATTACCAGACCATCAGACTGTTGAACAGCTTCTATCACCAGACCATCAGACTGTTGAACAGCTTCTATTACCATCAGACTGTTGAACAGCTTCTATTACCAGGCCATCATCAGACTGTTGAACAGCTTCTATTACCAGACCGTGACTGTTGAACAGCTTCTATTACCAGACCATCAGACTGTTGAACAGCTTCTATTACCAGACCATCAGACTGTTGAACAGCTTCTATTACCAGACCATCAGACTGTTGAACAGCTTCTATCACCAGACCATCAGACTGTTGAACAGCTTCTTTTACCAGACCATCAGACTGTTGAACAGCTTCTATTACCAGACCATCAGACTGTTGAACAGCTTCTATTATCAGATCATCAGACTGTTAAACAGCTTCTATTACCATCAGACTGTTGAACAGCTTCTATTACCAGACTGTCACTGTTGAACAGCTTCTTTTACCAGACCATCAGACTGTTGAACAGCTTCTATTACCATCAGACTGTTGAACAGCTTCTATTACCAGACCATCAGACTGTTGAACAGCTTCTATTACCAGACCATCAGACTGTTGAACAGCTTCTATTACCATCAGACTGTTGAACAGCTTCTATCACCAGACCATCAGACTGTTGAACAGCTTCTATTACCATCAGACTGTTGAACAGCTTCTATTACCATCAGACTGTTGAACAGCTTCTATTACCAGACCATCAGACTGTTGAACAGCTTCTTTTACCAGACCATCACTGTTGAACAGCTTCTATTACCAGACCATCAGACTGTTGAACAGCTTCTATTACCAGGCCATCAGACAGTTGAACAGCTTCTATCACCATCAGACTGTTGAACAGCTTCTATTACCAGACCATCAGACTGTAGAACAGCTTCTATTACCAGACCATCAGACTGTTGAACAGCTTCTATTACCATCAGACTGTTGAACAGCTTCTATTACCAGACCATCAGACTGTTGAACAGCTTCTATTACCAGACCATCAGACTGTTGAACAGCTTCTATTACCAGACCATCAGACTGTTGAACAGCTTCTATTACCAGACCATCAGACTGTTGAACAGCTTCTATTACCATCAGACTGTTGAACAGCTTCTATTATCAGATCATCAGACTGTTGAACAGCTTCTATCACCAGACCATCAGACTGTTGAACAGCTTCTATTACCATCAGACTGTTGAACAGCTTCTATTACCAGACCATCAGACTGTTGAACAGCTTCTATTACCATCAGACTGTTGAACAGCTTCTATCACCAGACCATCAGACTGTTGAACAGCTTCTATTACCATCAGACTGTTTTTAACAGCTTCTATTACCATCAGACTGTTGAACATCTTCTATTACCATCAGACTGTTGAACAGCTTCTCTTACCAGACCATCAGACTGTTGAACAGCTTCTATTACCATCAGACTGTTGAACAGCTTCTATCACCAGACCATCAGACTGTTGAACAGCTTCTATTACCAGACCATCAGACTGTTGAACAGCTTCTATCACCAGACCATCAGACTGTAGAACAGCTTCTATCACCAGACCATCAGACTGTTGAACAGCTTCTATCACCAGACCATCAGACTGTTGAACAGCTTCTATTACCATCAGACTGTTGAACAGCTTCTATTACCAGACCATCACTGTTGAACAGCTTCTATCACCAGACCATCAGACTATTGAACAGCTTCTATTACCATCAGACTGTTGAACAGCTTCTATTACCATCAGACTGTTGAACAGCTTCTTTTACCAGACCATCACTTTTGAACAGCTTCTATTACCAGACCATCAGACTGTTGAACAGCTTCTATTACCAGACCATCACTGTTGAACAGCTTCTATTACCAGGCCATCATCAGACTGTTGAACAGCTTCTATCACCAGACCGTCAGACTGTTGAACAGCTTCTATTACCAGATCATCAGACTGTTGAACAGCTTCTATTACCATCAGACTGTTGAACAGCTTCTATTACCATCAGACTGTTGAACAGCTTCTATTACCATCAGACTGTTGAACAGCTTCTATTACCAGGCCATCAGACTTTTGAACAGCTTCTATTACCAGACCATCAGACTGTTGAACAGCTTCTATTACCATCAGACTGTTGAACAGCTTCTATTACCATCAGACTGTTGAACAGCTTCTATTATCAGGCCATCAGACTGTTGAACAGCTTCTATTACCATCAGACTGTTGAACAGCTTCTATTATCAGATCATCAGACTGTTGAACAGCTTCTATTACCATCAGACTGCTGAACAGCTTCTATTACCAGACTGTCACTGTTGAACAGCTTCTTTTACCAGACCATCAGACTGTTGAACAGCTTCTATTACCATCAGACTGTTGAACAGCTTCTATTATCAGATCATCAGACTGTTAAACAGCTTCTATTACCATCAGACTGTTGAACAGCTTCTATTACCAGACTGTCACTGTTGAACAGCTTCTTTTACCAGACCATCAGACTGTTGAACAGCTTCTATTACCATCAGACTGTTGAACAGCTTCTATCACCAGACCATCAGACTGTTGAACAGCTTCTATTACCATCAGACTGTTGAACAGCTTCTATCACCAGACCATCAGACTGTTGAACAGCTTCTATTACCATCAGACTGTTGAACAGCTTCTATTACCAGACCATCAGACTGTTGAACAGCTTCTATTACCAGACCATCAGACTGTTGAACAGCTTCTATTACCAGACCATCAGACTGTTGAACAGCTTCTATTACCAGACCATCAGACTGTTGAACAGCTTCTATTACCATCAGACTGTTGAACAGCTTCTATTATCAGATCATCAGACTGTTGAACAGCTTCTATCACCAGACCATCAGACTGTTGAACAGCTTCTATTACCATCAGACTGTTGAACAGCTTCTATTACCAGACCGTGACTGTTGAACAGCTTCTATTACCAGACCATCAGACTTTTGAACATCTTCTTTTACCAGACCATCAGACTGTTGAACAGCTTCTATCACCAGACCATCAGACTGTTGAACAGCTTCTATTACCATCAGACTGTTGAACAGCTTCTATTACCAGGCCATCATCAGACTGTTGAACAGCTTCTATTACCAGACCGTGACTGTTGAACAGCTTCTATTACCAGACCATCAGACTGTTGAACAGCTTATATTACCAGACCATCAGACTGTTGAACAGCTTCTATTACCAGACCATCAGACTGTTGAACAGCTTCTATCACCAGACCATCAGACTGTTGAACAGCTTCTATTACCATCAGACTGTTGAACAGCTTCTATTACCAGGCCATCATCAGACTGTTGAACAGCTTCTATTACCAGACCGTGACTGTTGAACAGCTTCTATTACCAGACCATCAGACTGTTGAACAGCTTCTATTACCAGACCATCAGACTGTTGAACAGCTTCTATTACCAGACCATCAGACTGTTGAACAGCTTCTATCACCAGACCATCAGACTGTTGAACAGCTTCTTTTACCAGACCATCAGACTGTTGAACAGCTTCTATTACCAGACCATCAGACTGTTGAACAGCTTCTATTATCAGATCATCAGACTGTTAAACAGCTTCTATTACCATCAGACTGTTGAACAGCTTCTATTACCAGACTGTCACTGTTGAACAGCTTCTTTTACCAGACCATCAGACTGTTGAACAGCTTCTATTACCATCAGACTGTTGAACAGCTTCTATTACCAGACCATCAGACTGTTGAACAGCTTCTATTACCAGACCATCAGACTGTTGAACAGCTTCTATTACCATCAGACTGTTGAACAGCTTCTATCACCAGACCATCAGACTGTTGAACAGCTTCTATTACCATCAGACTGTTGAACAGCTTCTATTACCATCAGACTGTTGAACAGCTTCTATTACCAGACCATCAGACTGTTGAACAGCTTCTATTACCAGACCATCAGACTGTTGAACAGCTTCTATTACCAGACCATCAGACTGTTGAACAGCTTCTATTACCAGACCATCAGACTGTTGAACAGCTTCTATTACCATCAGACTGTTGAACAGCTTCTATTATCAGATCATCAGACTGTTGAACAGCTTCTATCACCAGACCATCAGACTGTTGAACAGCTTCTATTACCATCAGACTGTTGAACAGCTTCTATTACCAGACCATCAGACTGTTGAACAGCTTCTATTACCATCAGACTGTTGAACAGCTTCTATCACCAGACCATCAGACTGTTGAACAGCTTCTATTACCATCAGACTGTTTTTAACAGCTTCTATTACCATCAGACTGTTGAACATCTTCTATTACCATCAGACTGTTGAACAGCTTCTCTTACCAGACCATCAGACTGTTGAACAGCTTCTATTACCATCAGACTGTTGAACAGCTTCTATCACCAGACCATCAGACTGTTGAAGAGCTTCTATTACCAGACCATCAGACTGTTGAACAGCTTCTATCACCAGACCATCAGACTGTAGAACAGCTTCTATCACCAGACCATCAGACTGTTGAACAGCTTCTATCACCAGACCATCAGACTGTTGAACAGCTTCTATTACCATCAGACTGTTGAACAGCTTCTATTACCAGACCATCACTGTTGAACAGCTTCTATCACCAGACCATCAGACTATTGAACAGCTTCTATTACCATCAGACTGTTGAACAGCTTCTATTACCATCAGACTGTTGAACAGCTTCTTTTACCAGACCATCACTTTTGAACAGCTTCTATTACCAGACCATCAGACTGTTGAACAGCTTCTATTACCAGACCATCACTGTTGAACAGCTTCTATTACCAGGCCATCATCAGACTGTTGAACAGCTTCTATCACCAGACCGTCAGACTGTTGAACAGCTTCTATTACCAGATCATCAGACTGTTGAACAGCTTCTATTACCATCAGACTGTTGAACAGCTTCTATTACCATCAGACTGTTGAACAGCTTCTATTACCATCAGACTGTTGAACAGCTTCTATTACCAGGCCATCAGACTTTTGAACAGCTTCTATTACCAGACCATCAGACTGTTGAACAGCTTCTATTACCATCAGACTGTTGAACAGCTTCTATTACCATCAGACTGTTGAACAGCTTCTATTATCAGGCCATCAGACTGTTGAACAGCTTCTATTACCATCAGACTGTTGAACAGCTTCTATTATCAGATCATCAGACTGTTGAACAGCTTCTATTACCATCAGACTGCTGAACAGCTTCTATTACCAGACTGTCACTGTTGAACAGCTTCTTTTACCAGACCATCAGACTGTTGAACAGCTTCTATTACCATCAGACTGTTGAACAGCTTCTATTATCAGATCATCAGACTGTTAAACAGCTTCTATTACCATCAGACTGTTGAACAGCTTCTATTACCAGACTGTCACTGTTGAACAGCTTCTTTTACCAGACCATCAGACTGTTGAACAGCTTCTATTACCATCAGACTGTTGAACAGCTTCTATCACCAGACCATCAGACTGTTGAACAGCTTCTATTACCATCAGACTGTTGAACAGCTTCTATCACCAGACCATCAGACTGTTGAACAGCTTCTATCTCCAGACCATCAGACTGTTGAACAGCTTCTATCACCACACCATCAGACTGTTGAACAGCTTATATTACCAGACCATCAGACTGTTGAACAGCTTCTATCACCAGACCATCAGACTGTTGAACAGCTTCTATTACCATCAGACTGTTGAACAGCTTCTATTACCAGACCATCAGACTGTTGAACAGCTTATATTACCAGACCATCAGACTGTTGAACAGCTTCTATTACCAGACCATCAGACTGTTGAACAGCTTCTATCACCAGACCATCAGACTGTTGAACAACTTCTTTTACCAGACCATCAGACTGTTGAACAGCTTCTATTACCAGACCATCAGACTGTTGAACAGCTTCTATTACCAGACCATCAGGCTGTTGATCAGCTTCTATTACCAGACCATCACTGTTGAACAGCTTCTATTACCAGGCCATCATCAGACTGTTGAACAGCTTCTATCACCAGACCGTCAGACTGTTGAACAGCTTCTTTTACCAGACATCCAGACTGTTGAACAGCTTCTTTTACCAGACCATCAGACTGTTGAACAGCTTCTATCACCAGACCATCAGACTGTTGAACAGCTTCTATTACCAGACCATCACTGTTGAACAGCTTCTTTTACCAGACCATCACTGTTGAACAGCTTCTATTACCATCAGACTGTTGAACAGCTTCTATTACCATCAGACTGTTGAACAGCTTCTATTACCAGACCATCAGACTGTTGAACAGCTTCTATTACCATCAGACTGTTGAACAGCTTCTATTACCAGACCATCAGACTGTTGAACAGCTTCTATTAGCAGACCATCAGACTGTTGAACAGCTTCTATTACCATCAGACTGTTGAACAGCTTCTATTACCAGGCCATCATCAGACTGTTGAACAGCTTCTATTACCAGACCGTGACTGTTGAACAGCTTCTATTACCAGACCATCAGACTTTTGAACATCTTCTTTTACCAGACCATCAGACTGTTGAACAGCTTCTATCACCAGACCATCAGACTGTTGAACAGCTTCTATTACCATCAGACTGTTGAACAGCTTCTATTACCAGGCCATCATCAGACTGTTGAACAGCTTCTATTACCAGACCGTGACTGTTGAACAGCTTCTATTACCAGACCATCAGACTGTTGAACAGCTTATATTACCAGACCATCAGACTGTTGAACAGCTTCTATTACCAGACCATCAGACTGTTGAACAGCTTCTATCACCAGACCATCAGACTGTTGAACAGCTTCTTTTACCAGACCATCAGACTGTTGAACAGCTTCTATTACCAGACCATCAGACTGTTGAACAGCTTCTATTATCAGATCATCAGACTGTTAAACAGCTTCTATTACCATCAGACTGTTGAACAGCTTCTATTACCAGACCATCAGACTGTTGAACAGCTTCTATTACCAGACCATCAGACTGTTGAACAGCTTCTATTACCATCAGACTGTTGAACAGCTTCTATCACCAGACCATCAGACGGTTGAACAGCTTCTATTACCATCAGACTGTTGAACAGCTTCTATCACCAGACCATCAGACTGTTGAACAGCTTCTATCACCAGACCATCAGACTGTTGAACAGCTTCTATCACCAGACCATCAGACTGTTGAACAGCTTCTATCACCAGACCATCAGACTGTTGAACAGCTTCTATTACCATCAGACTGTTGAACAGCTTCTATTACCAGACCATCAGACTGTTGAACAGCTTCTATCACCAGACCATCAGACTGTTCAACAGCTTCTATTACCAGACCATCAGACTGTTGAACAGCTTCTATTACCATCAGACTGTTGAACAGCTTCTATCACCAGACCATCAGACTGTTGAACAGCTTCTATTACCATCAGACTGTTGAACAGCTTCTATTACCAGGCCATCATCAGACTGTTGAACAGCTTCTATTACCAGACCGTGACTGTTGAACAGCTTCTATTACCAGATCATCAGACTGTTGAACAGCTTATATTACCAGACCATCAGACTGTTGAACAGCTTCTATTACCAAACCATCAGACTGTTGAACAGCTTCTATCACCAGACCATCAGACTGTTGAACATCTTCTTTTACCAGACCATCAGACTGTTGAACAGCTTCTATTACCATCAGACTGTTGAACAGCTTCTATTACCAGACCATCACTGTTGAACAGCTTCTATTACCAGGCCATCATCAGACTGTTGAACAGCTTCTATCACCAGACCATCAGACTGTTGAACAGCTTCTATTACCAGACCATCACTGTTGAACAGCTTCTTTTACCAGACCATCACTGTTGAACAGCTTCTATTACCATCAGACTGTTGAACAGCTTCTATTACCATCAGACTGTTGAACAGCTTCTATTACCACACCATCAGACTGTTGAACAGCTTCTATTACCATCAGACTGTTGAACACCTTCTATTACCAGACCATCAGACTGTTGAACAGCTTCTATTAGCAGACCATCAGACTGTTGAACAGCTTCTATTACCATCAGACTGTTGAACAGCTTCTATTACCAGGCCATCATCAGACTGTTGAACAGCTTCTATTACCAGACCGTGACTGTTGAACAGCTTCTATTACCAGACCATCAGACTGTTGAACATCTTCTATCACCAGACCATCAGACTGTTGAACAGCTTCTATTACCATCAGACTGTTGAACAGCTTCTATTACCAGGCCATCATCAGACTGTTGAACAGCTTCTATTACCAGACCGTGACTGTAGAACAGCTTCTATTACCAGACCATCAGACTGTTGAACAGCTTATATTACCAGACCATCAGACTGTTGAACAGCTTCTATTACCAGACCATCAGACTGTTGAACAGCTTCTATCATCAGACCATCAGACTGTTGAACAGCTTCTATTACCAGACCATCAGACTGTTGAACAGCTTCTATTATCAGATCATCAGACTGTTAAACAGCTTCTATTACCATCAGACTGTTGAACAGCTTCTATTACCAGACCATCAGACTGTTGAACAGCTTCTATTAGCAGACCATCAGACTGTTGAACAGCTTCTATTACCATCAGACTGTTGAACAGCTTCTATTACCAGGCCATCATCAGACTGTTGAACAGCTTCTATTACCCGACCGTGACTGTTGAACAGCTTCTATTACCAGACCATCAGACTGTTGAACAGCTTCTATTACCAGACCATCAGACTGTTGAACAGCTTCTATCACCAGACCATCAGACTGTTGAACAGCTTCTTTTACCAGACCATCAGACTGTTGAACAGCTTCTATTATCAGACCATCAGACTGTTGAACAGCTTCTATTATCAGATCATCAGACTGTTAAACAGCTTCTATTACCATCAGACTGTTGAACAGCTTCTATTACCAGACCATCAGACTGTTGAACAGCTTCTATTAGCAGACCATCAGACTGTTGAACAGCTTCTATTACCATCAGACTGTTGAACAGCTTCTTTTACCAGACCATCAGACTGTTGAACAGCTTCTTTTACCAGACCATCAGACTGTTGAACAGCTTCTATTACCAGACCATCAGACTGTTGAACAGCTTCTATTATCAGATCATCAGACTGTTAAACAGCTTCTATTACCATCAGACTGTTGAACAGCTTCTATTACCAGACCATCAGACTGTTGAACAGCTTCTATTACCAGACCATCAGACTGTTGAACAGCTTCTATTACCATCAGACTGTTGAACAGCTTCTATCACCAGACCATCAGACGGTTGAACAGCTTCTATTACCATCAGACTGTTGAACAGCTTCTATCACCAGACCATCAGACTGTTGAACAGCTTCTATCACCAGACCATCAGACTGTTGAACAGCTTCTATCACCAGACCATCAGACTGTTGAACAGCTTCTATCACCAGACCATCAGACTGTTGAACAGCTTCTATTACCATCAGACTGTTGAACAGCTTCTATTACCAGACCATCAGACTGTTGAACAGCTTCTATCACCAGACCATCAGACTGTTCAACAGCTTCTATTACCAGACCATCAGACTGTTGAACAGCTTCTATTACCATCAGACTGTTGAACAGCTTCTATCACCAGACCATCAGACTGTTGAACAGCTTCTATTACCATCAGACTGTTGAACAGCTTCTATTACCAGGCCATCATCAGACTGTTGAACAGCTTCTATTACCAGACCGTGACTGTTGAACAGCTTCTATTACCAGATCATCAGACTGTTGAACAGCTTATATTACCAGACCATCAGACTGTTGAACAGCTTCTATTACCAAACCATCAGACTGTTGAACAGCTTCTATCACCAGACCATCAGACTGTTGAACATCTTCTTTTACCAGACCATCAGACTGTTGAACAGCTTCTATTACCATCAGACTGTTGAACAGCTTCTATTACCAGACCATCACTGTTGAACAGCTTCTATTACCAGGCCATCATCAGACTGTTGAACAGCTTCTATCACCAGACCATCAGACTGTTGAACAGCTTCTATTACCAGACCATCACTGTTGAACAGCTTCTTTTACCAGACCATCACTGTTGAACAGCTTCTATTACCATCAGACTGTTGAACAGCTTCTATTACCATCAGACTGTTGAACAGCTTCTATTACCACACCATCAGACTGTTGAACAGCTTCTATTACCATCAGACTGTTGAACACCTTCTATTACCAGACCATCAGACTGTTGAACAGCTTCTATTAGCAGACCATCAGACTGTTGAACAGCTTCTATTACCATCAGACTGTTGAACAGCTTCTATTACCAGGCCATCATCAGACTGTTGAACAGCTTCTATTACCAGACCGTGACTGTTGAACAGCTTCTATTACCAGACCATCAGACTGTTGAACATCTTCTATCACCAGACCATCAGACTGTTGAACAGCTTCTATTACCATCAGACTGTTGAACAGCTTCTATTACCAGGCCATCATCAGACTGTTGAACAGCTTCTATTACCAGACCGTGACTGTAGAACAGCTTCTATTACCAGACCATCAGACTGTTGAACAGCTTATATTACCAGACCATCAGACTGTTGAACAGCTTCTATTACCAGACCATCAGACTGTTGAACAGCTTCTATCATCAGACCATCAGACTGTTGAACAGCTTCTATTACCAGACCATCAGACTGTTGAACAGCTTCTATTATCAGATCATCAGACTGTTAAACAGCTTCTATTACCATCAGACTGTTGAACAGCTTCTATTACCAGACCATCAGACTGTTGAACAGCTTCTATTAGCAGACCATCAGACTGTTGAACAGCTTCTATTACCATCAGACTGTTGAACAGCTTCTATTACCAGGCCATCATCAGACTGTTGAACAGCTTCTATTACCCGACCGTGACTGTTGAACAGCTTCTATTACCAGACCATCAGACTGTTGAACAGCTTCTATTACCAGACCATCAGACTGTTGAACAGCTTCTATCACCAGACCATCAGACTGTTGAACAGCTTCTTTTACCAGACCATCAGACTGTTGAACAGCTTCTATTATCAGACCATCAGACTGTTGAACAGCTTCTATTATCAGATCATCAGACTGTTAAACAGCTTCTATTACCATCAGACTGTTGAACAGCTTCTATTACCAGACCATCAGACTGTTGAACAGCTTCTATTAGCAGACCATCAGACTGTTGAACAGCTTCTATTACCATCAGACTGTTGAACAGCTTCTTTTACCAGACCATCAGACTGTTGAACAGCTTCTATTACCATCAGACTGTTGAACAGCTTCTATTACCAGACCATCACTGTTGAACAGCTTCTATTACCAGGCCATCATCAGACTGTTGAACAGCTTCTATCACCAGACCATCAGACTGTTGAACAGCTTCTATTACCAGACCATCACTGTTGAACAGCTTCTTTTACCAGACCATCACTGTTGAACAGCTTCTATTACCATCAGACTGTTGAACAGCTTCTATTACCATCAGACTGTTGAACAGCTTCTATTACCACACCATCAGACTGTTGAACAGCTTCTATTACCATCAGACTGTTGAACACCTTCTATTACCAGACCATCAGACTGTTGAACAGCTTCTATTAGCAGACCATCAGACTGTTGAACAGCTTCTATTACCATCAGACTGTTGAACAGCTTCTATTACCAGGCCATCATCAGACTGTTGAACAGCTTCTATTACCAGACCGTGACTGTTGAACAGCTTCTATTACCAGACCATCAGACTGTTGAACATCTTCTATCACCAGACCATCAGACTGTTGAACAGCTTCTATTACCATCAGACTGTTGAACAGCTTCTATTACCAGGCCATCATCAGACTGTTGAACAGCTTCTATTACCAGACCATCAGACTGTTGAACAGCTTCTATTAGCAGACCATCAGACTGTTGAACAGCTTCTATTACCATCAGACTGTTGAACAGCTTCTTTTACCAGACCATCAGACTGTTGAACAGCTTCTATTACCATCAGACTGTTGAACAGCTTCTATTACCAGACCATCACTGTTGAACAGCTTCTATTACCAGGCCATCATCAGACTGTTGAACAGCTTCTATCACCAGACCATCAGACTGTTGAACAGCTTCTATTACCAGACCATCACTGTTGAACAGCTTCTTTTACCAGACCATCACTGTTGAACAGCTTCTATTACCATCAGACTGTTGAACAGCTTCTATTACCATCAGACTGTTGAACAGCTTCTATTACCACACCATCAGACTGTTGAACAGCTTCTATTACCATCAGACTGTTGAACACCTTCTATTACCAGACCATCAGACTGTTGAACAGCTTCTATTAGCAGACCATCAGACTGTTGAACAGCTTCTATTACCATCAGACTGTTGAACAGCTTCTATTACCAGGCCATCATCAGACTGTTGAACAGCTTCTATTACCAGACCGTGACTGTTGAACAGCTTCTATTACCAGACCATCAGACTGTTGAACATCTTCTATCACCAGACCATCAGACTGTTGAACAGCTTCTATTACCATCAGACTGTTGAACAGCTTCTATTACCAGGCCATCATCAGACTGTTGAACAGCTTCTATTACCAGACCGTGACTGTAGAACAGCTTCTATTACCAGACCATCAGACTGTTGAACAGCTTATATTACCAGACCATCAGACTGTTGAACAGCTTCTATTACCAGACCATCAGACTGTTGAACAGCTTCTATCATCAGACCATCAGACTGTTGAACAGCTTCTATTACCAGACCATCAGACTGTTGAACAGCTTCTATTATCAGATCATCAGACTGTTAAACAGCTTCTATTACCATCAGACTGTTGAACAGCTTCTATTACCAGACCAACAGACTGTTGAACAGCTTCTATTAGCAGACCATCAGACTGTTGAACAGCTTCTATTACCATCAGACTGTTGAACAGCTTCTATTACCAGGCCATCATCAGACTGTTGAACAGCTTCTATTACCCGACCGTGACTGTTGAACAGCTTCTATTACCAGACCATCAGACTGTTGAACAGCTTCTATTACCAGACCATCAGACTGTTGAACAGCTTCTATCACCAGACCATCAGACTGTTGAACAGCTTCTTTTACCAGACCATCAGACTGTTGAACAGCTTCTATTATCAGACCATCAGACTGTTGAACAGCTTCTATTATCAGATCATCAGACTGTTAAACAGCTTCTATTACCATCAGACTGTTGAACAGCTTCTATTACCAGACCATCAGACTGTTGAACAGCTTCTATTAGCAGACCATCAGACTGTTGAACAGCTTCTATTACCATCAGACTGTTGAACAGCTTCTATTACCAGGCCATCATCAGACTGTTGAACAGCTTCTATTAACAGACCGTGACTGTTGAACAGCTTCTATTACCAGACCATCAGACTGTTGAACAGCTTCTATTACCAGACCATCAGGATGTTTAACAGCTTCTATTACCAGACCATCAGACTGTTGAACAGCTTCTATCACCAGACCATCAGACTGTTGAACAGCTTCTTTTACCAGACCATCAGACTGTTGAACAGCTTCTATTACCAGACCATCAGACTGTTGAACAGCTTCTATTATCAGATCATCAGACTGTTAAACAGCTTCTATTACCATCAGACTGTTGAACAGCTTCTATTACCAGACTGTCACTGTTGAACAGCTTCTTTTACCAGACCATCAGACTGTTGAACAGCTTCTATTACCATCAGACTGTTGAACAGCTTCTATTACCAGACCATCAGACTGTTGAACAGCTTCTATTACCAGACCATAAGACTGTTGAACAGCTTCTATTACCATCAGACTGTTGAACAGCTTCTATCACCATCAGACTGTTGAACAGCTTCTATCACCTGACCATCAGACTGTTGAACAGCTTCTATCACCAGACCATCAGACTGTTGAACAGCTTCTATCACCAGACCATCAGACTCTTGAACAGCTTCTATCACCAGACCATCAGACTGTTGAACAGCTTCTATTACCAGACCATCAGACTGTTGAACAGCTTCTATTACCATCAGACTGTTGAACAGCTTCTATCACCAGACCATCAGACTGTTGAACAGCTTCTATTACCATCAGACTGTTGAACAGCTTCTATTACCAGGCCATCATCAGACTGTTGAACAGCTTCTATTACCAGACCGTGACTGTTGAACAGCTTCTATTACCAGACCATCAGACTGTTGAACAGCTTATATTACCAGACCATCAGACTGTTGAACAGCTTCTATTACCAAACCATCAGACTGTTGAACAGCTTCTATCACCAGACCATCAGACTGTTGAACATCTTCTTTTACCAGACCATCAGACTGTTGAACAGCTTCTATTACCATCAGACTGTTGAACAGCTTCTATTACCAGACCATCACTGTTGAACAGCTTCTATTACCAGGCCATAATCAGACTGTTGAACAGCTTCTATCAACAGACCGTCAGACTGTTGAACAGCTTCTATTACCAGACCATCAGACTGTTGAACAGCTTCTTTTACCAGACCATCACTGTTGAACAGCTTCTATTACCAGACCATCAGACTGTTGAACAGCTTCGATTACCAGACCATCAGACTGTTGAACAGCTTCTATTACCATCAGACTGTTGAACAGCTTCTATTACCATCAGACTGTTGAACAGCTTCTATTACCATCAGACTGTTGAACAGCTTCTATTACCAGGCCATCAGACTTTTGAACAGCTTCTATTACCAGACCATCAGACTGTTGAACAGCTTCTATTACCATCAGACTGTTGAACAGCTTCTATTACCATCAGACTGTTGAACAGCTTCCATTATCAGGCCATCAGACTGTTGAACAGCTTCTATTACCATCAGACTGTTGAACAGGTTCTATTATCAGATCATCAGACTGTTGAACAGCTTCTATTACCATCAGACTGCTGAACAGCTTCTATTACCAGACTGTCACTGTTGAACAGCTTCTTTTACCAGACCATCAGACTGTTGAACAGCTTCTATTACCATCAGACTGTTGAACAGCTTCTATTACCAGACCATCAGACTGTTGAACAACTTCTATTACCAGACCATCAGACTGTTGAACAGCTTCTATCACCTGACCATCAGACTGTTGAACAGCTTCTATCACCAGACCATCAGACTGTTGAACAGCTTCTATTACCAGACCACCAGACTGTTGAACAGCTTCTTTTACCAGACCATCACTGTTGAACAGCTTCTATTACCTTCAGACTGTTGAACAGCTTCTATTACCATCAGACTGTTGAACAGCTTCTATTACATGACCATCAGACTGTTGAACAGCTTCTATTACCATCAGAATGTTGAACAGCTTCTATTACCAGACCATCAGACTGTTGAACAGCTTCTATTACCATCAGACTGTTGAACAGCTTCTATTACCAGACCATCAGACTGTTGAACAGCTTCTATTAGCAGACCATCAGACTGTTGAACAGCTTCTATTACCATCAGACTGTTGAACAGCTTATATTACCAGACCATCAGACTGTTGAACAGCTTCTATTACCAGACCATCAGACTGTTGAACAGCTTCTATCACCAGACCATCAGACTGTTGAACAGCTTCTTTTACCAGACCATCAGACTGTTGAACAGCTTCTATTACCAGACCATCAGACTGTTGAACAGCTTCTATTACCAGACCATCAGGCTGTTGATCAGCTTCTATTACCAGACCATCACTGTTGAACAGCTTCTATTACCAGGCCATCATCAGACTGTTGAACAGCTTCTATCACCAGACCGTCAGACTGTTGAACAGCTTCTTTTACCAGACATCCAGACTGTTGAACAGCTTCTTTTACCAGACCATCAGACTGTTGAACAGCTTCTATCACCAGACCATCAGACTGTTGAACAGCTTCTATTACCAGACCATCACTGTTGAACAGCTTCTTTTACCAGACCATCACTGTTGAACAGCTTCTATTACCATCAGACTGTTGAACAGCTTCTATTACCATCAGACTGTTGAACAGCTTCTATTACCAGACCATCAGACTGTTGAACAGCTTCTATTACCATCAGACTGTTGAACAGCTTCTATTACCAGACCATCAGACTGTTGAACAGCTTCTATTAGCAGACCATCAGACTGTTGAACAGCTTCTATTACCATCAGACTGTTGAACAGCTTCTATTACCAGGCCATCATCAGACTGTTGAACAGCTTCTATTACCAGACCGTGACTGTTGAACAGCTTCTATTACCAGACCATCAGACTTTTGAACATCTTCTTTTACCAGACCATCAGACTGTTGAACAGCTTCTATCACCAGACCATCAGACTGTTGAACAGCTTCTATTACCATCAGACTGTTGAACAGCTTCTATTACCAGGCCATCATCAGACTGTTGAACAGCTTCTATTACCAGACCGTGACTGTTGAACAGCTTCTATTACCAGACCATCAGACTGTTGAACAGCTTATATTACCAGACCATCAGACTGTTGAACAGCTTCTATTACCAGACCATCAGACTGTTGAACAGCTTCTATCACCAGACCATCAGACTGTTGAACAGCTTCTTTTACCAGACCATCAGACTGTTGAACAGCTTCTATTACCAGACCATCAGACTGTTGAACAGCTTCTATTATCAGATCATCAGACTGTTAAACAGCTTCTATTACCATCAGACTGTTGAACAGCTTCTATTACCAGACCATCAGACTGTTGAACAGCTTCTATTAGCAGACCATCAGACTGTTGAACAGCTTCTATTACCATCAGACTGTTGAACAGCTTCTATTACCAGGCCATCATCAGACTGTTGAACAGCTTCTATTACCCGACCGTGACTGTTGAACAGCTTCTATTACCAGACCATCAGACTGTTGAACAGCTTCTATTACCAGACCATCAGACTGTTGAACAGCTTCTATCACCAGACCATCAGACTGTTGAACAGCTTCTTTTACCAGACCATCAGACTGTTGAACAGCTTCTATTACCAGACCATCAGACTGTTGAACAGCTTCTATTATCAGATCATCAGACTGTTAAACAGCTTCTATTACCATCAGACTGTTGAACAGCTTCTATTACCAGACCATCAGACTGTTGAACAGCTTCTATTAGCAGACCATCAGACTGTTGAACAGCTTCTATTACCATCAGACTGTTGAACAGCTTCTATTACCAGGCCATCATCAGACTGTTGAACAGCTTCTATTAACAGACCGTGACTGTTGAACAGCTTCTATTACCAGACCATCAGACTGTTGAACAGCTTCTATTACCAGACCATCAGACTGTTGAACAGCTTCTATTACCAGACCATCAGACTGTTGAACAGCTTCTATCACCAGACCATCAGACTGTTGAACAGCTTCTTTTACCAGACCATCAGACTGTTGAACAGCTTCTATTACCAGACCATCAGACTGTTGAACAGCTTCTATTATCAGATCATCAGACTGTTGAACAGCTTCTATTACCATCAGACTGTTGAACAGCTTCTATTACCAGACCATCAGACTGTTGAACAGCTTCTATTACCAGACCATCAGACTGTTGAACAGCTTCTATTACCATCAGACTGTTGAACAGCTTCTATCACCAGACCATCAGACGGTTGAACAGCTTCTATTACCATCAGACTGTTGAACAGCTTCTATCACCAGACCATCAGACTGTTGAACAGCTTCTATCACCAGACCATCAGACTGTTGAACAGCTTCTATCACCAGACCATCAGACTGTTGAACAGCTTCTATCACCAGACCATCAGACTGTTGAACAGCTTCTATTACCATCAGACTGTTGAACAGCTTCTATTACCAGACCATCAGACTGTTGAACAGCTTCTATCACCAGACCATCAGACTGTTCAACAGCTTCTATTACCAGACCATCAGACTGTTGAACAGCTTCTATTACCATCAGACTGTTGAACAGCTTCTATCACCAGACCATCAGACTGTTGAACAGCTTCTATTACCATCAGACTGTTGAACAGCTTCTATTACCAGGCCATCATCAGACTGTTGAACAGCTTCTATTACCAGACCGTGACTGTTGAACAGCTTCTATTACCAGATCATCAGACTGTTGAACAGCTTATATTACCAGACCATCAGACTGTTGAACAGCTTCTATTACCAAACCATCAGACTGTTGAACAGCTTCTATCACCAGACCATCAGACTGTTGAACATCTTCTTTTACCAGACCATCAGACTGTTGAACAGCTTCTATTACCATCAGACTGTTGAACAGCTTCTATTACCAGACCATCACTGTTGAACAGCTTCTATTACCAGGCCATCATCAGACTGTTGAACAGCTTCTATCACCAGACCATCAGACTGTTGAACAGCTTCTATTACCAGACCATCACTGTTGAACAGCTTCTTTTACCAGACCATCACTGTTGAACAGCTTCTATTACCATCAGACTGTTGAACAGCTTCTATTACCATCAGACTGTTGAACAGCTTCTATTACCACACCATCAGACTGTTGAACAGCTTCTATTACCATCAGACTGTTGAACACCTTCTATTACCAGACCATCAGACTGTTGAACAGCTTCTATTAGCAGACCATCAGACTGTTGAACAGCTTCTATTATCATCAGACTGTTGAACAGCTTCTATTACCAGGCCATCATCAGACTGTTGAACAGCTTCTATTACCAGACCGTGACTGTTGAACAGCTTCTATTACCAGACCATCAGACTGTTGAACATCTTCTATCACCAGACCATCAGACTGTTGAACAGCTTCTATTACCATCAGACTGTTGAACAGCTTCTATTACCAGGCCATCATCAGACTGTTGAACAGCTTCTATTACCAGACCGTGACTGTAGAACAGCTTCTATTACCAGACCATCAGACTGTTGAACAGCTTATATTACCAGACCATCAGACTGTTGAACAGCTTCTATTACCAGACCATCAGACTGTTGAACAGCTTCTATCATCAGACCATCAGACTGTTGAACAGCTTCTATTACCAGACCATCAGACTGTTGAACAGCTTCTATTACCATCAGACTGTTGAACAGCTTCTATTACCAGGCCATCATCAGACTGTTGAACAGCTTCTATTACCAGACCGTGACTGTTGAACAGCTTCTATTACCAGATCATCAGACTGTTGAACAGCTTATATTACCAGACCATCAGACTGTTGAACAGCTTCTATTACCAAACCATCAGACTGTTGAACAGCTTCTATCACCAGACCATCAGACTGTTGAACATCTTCTTTTACCAGACCATCAGACTGTTGAACAGCTTCTATTACCATCAGACTGTTGAACAGCTTCTATTACCAGACCATCACTGTTGAACAGCTTCTATTACCAGGCCATCATCAGACTGTTGAACAGCTTCTATCACCAGACCATCAGACTGTTGAACAGCTTCTATTACCAGACCATCACTGTTGAACAGCTTCTTTTACCAGACCATCACTGTTGAACAGCTTCTATTACCATCAGACTGTTGAACAGCTTCTATTACCATCAGACTGTTGAACAGCTTCTATTACCACACCATCAGACTGTTGAACAGCTTCTATTACCATCAGACTGTTGAACACCTTCTATTACCAGACCATCAGACTGTTGAACAGCTTCTATTAGCAGACCATCAGACTGTTGAACAGCTTCTATTATCATCAGACTGTTGAACAGCTTCTATTACCAGGACATCATCAGACTGTTGAACAGCTTCTATTACCAGACCGTGACTGTTGAACAGCTTCTATTACCAGACCATCAGACTGTTGAACATCTTCTATCACCAGACCATCAGACTGTTGAACAGCTTCTATTACCATCAGACTGTTGAACAGCTTCTATTACCAGGCCATCATCAGACTGTTGAACAGCTTCTATTACCAGACCGTGACTGTAGAACAGCTTCTATTACCAGACCATCAGACTGTTGAACAGCTTATATTACCAGACCATCAGACTGTTGAACAGCTTCTATTACCAGACCATCAGACTGTTGAACAGCTTCTATCATCAGACCATCAGACTGTTGAACAGCTTCTATTACCAGACCATCAGACTGTTGAACAGCTTCTATTATCAGATCATCAGACTGTTAAACAGCTTCTATTACCATCAGACTGTTGAACAGCTTCTATTACCAGACCATCAGACTGTTGAACAGCTTCTATTAGCAGACCATCAGACTGTTGAACAGCTTCTATTACCATCAGACTGTTGAACAGCTTCTATTACCAGGCCATCATCAGACTGTTGAACAGCTTCTATTACCCGACCGTGACTGTTGAACAGCTTCTATTACCAGACCATCAGACTGTTGAACAGCTTCTATTACCAGACCATCAGACTGTTGAACAGCTTCTATCACCAGACCATCAGACTGTTGAACAGCTTCTTTTACCAGACCATCAGACTGTTGAACAGCTTCTATTATCAGACCATCAGACTGTTGAACAGCTTCTATTATCAGATCATCAGACTGTTAAACAGCTTCTATTACCATCAGACTGTTGAACAGCTTCTATTACCAGACCATCAGACTGTTGAACAGCTTCTATTAGCAGACCATCAGACTGTTGAACAGCTTCTATTACCATCAGACTGTTGAACAGCTTCTTTTACCAGACCATCAGACTGTTGAACAGCTTCTATTACCATCAGACTGTTGAACAGCTTCTATTACCAGACCATCACTGTTGAACAGCTTCTATTACCAGGCCATCATCAGACTGTTGAACAGCTTCTATCACCAGACCATCAGACTGTTGAACAGCTTCTATTACCAGACCATCACTGTTGAACAGCTTCTTTTACCAGACCATCACTGTTGAACAGCTTCTATTACCATCAGACTGTTGAACAGCTTCTATTACCATCAGACTGTTGAACAGCTTCTATTACCACACCATCAGACTGTTGAACAGCTTCTATTACCATCAGACTGTTGAACACCTTCTATTACCAGACCATCAGACTGTTGAACAGCTTCTATTAGCAGACCATCAGACTGTTGAACAGCTTCTATTATCATCAGACTGTTGAACAGCTTCTATTACCAGGCCATCATCAGACTGTTGAACAGCTTCTATTACCAGACCGTGACTGTTGAACAGCTTCTATTACCAGACCATCAGACTGTTGAACATCTTCTATCACCAGACCATCAGACTGTTGAACAGCTTCTATTACCATCAGACTGTTGAACAGCTTCTATTACCAGGCCATCATCAGACTGTTGAACAGCTTCTATTACCAGACCGTGACTGTAGAACAGCTTCTATTACCAGACCATCAGACTGTTGAACAGCTTATATTACCAGACCATCAGACTGTTGAACAGCTTCTATTACCAGACCATCAGACTGTTGAACAGCTTCTATCATCAGACCATCAGACTGTTGAACAGCTTCTATTACCAGACCATCAGACTGTTGAACAGCTTCTATTATCAGATCATCAGACTGTTAAACAGCTTCTATTACCATCAGACTGTTGAACAGCTTCTATTACCAGACCATCAGACTGTTGAACAGCTTCTATTAGCAGACCATCAGACTGTTGAACAGCTTCTATTACCATCAGACTGTTGAACAGCTTCTATTACCAGGCCATCATCAGACTGTTGAACAGCTTCTATTACCCGACCGTGACTGTTGAACAGCTTCTATTACCAGACCATCAGACTGTTGAACAGCTTCTATTACCAGACCATCAGACTGTTGAACAGCTTCTATCACCAGACCATCAGACTGTTGAACAGCTTCTTTTACCAGACCATCAGACTGTTGAACAGCTTCTATTATCAGACCATCAGACTGTTGAACAGCTTCTATTATCAGATCATCAGACTGTTAAACAGCTTCTATTACCATCAGACTGTTGAACAGCTTCTATTACCAGACCATCAGACTGTTGAACAGCTTCTATTAGCAGACCATCAGACTGTTGAACAGCTTCTATTACCATCAGACTGTTGAACAGCTTCTTTTACCAGACCATCAGACTGTTGAACAGCTTCTATTACCATCAGACTGTTGAACAGCTTCTATTACCAGACCATCACTGTTGAACAGCTTCTATTACCAGGCCATCATCAGACTGTTGAACAGCTTCTATCACCAGACCATCAGACTGTTGAACAGCTTCTATTACCAGACCATCACTGTTGAACAGCTTCTTTTACCAGACCATCACTGTTGAACAGCTTCTATTACCATCAGACTGTTGAACAGCTTCTATTACCATCAGACTGTTGAACAGCTTCTATTACCACACCATCAGACTGTTGAACAGCTTCTATTACCATCAGACTGTTGAACACCTTCTATTACCAGACCATCAGACTGTTGAACAGCTTCTATTAGCAGACCATCAGACTGTTGAACAGCTTCTATTACCATCAGACTGTTGAACAGCTTCTATTACCAGGCCATCATCAGACTGTTGAACAGCTTCTATTACCAGACCGTGACTGTTGAACAGCTTCAATTACCAGACCATCAGACTGTTGAACATCTTCTATCACCAGACCATCAGACTGTTGAACAACTTCTATTACCATCAGACTGTTGAACAGCTTCTATTACCAGGCCATCATCAGACTGTTGAACAGCTTCTATTACCAGACCGTGACTGTAGAACAGCTTCTATTACCAGACCATCAGACTGTTGAACAGCTTATATTACCAGACCATCAGACTGTTGAACAGCTTCTATTACCAGACCATCAGACTGTTGAACAGCTTCTATCATCAGACCATCAGACTGTTGAACAGCTTCTATTACCAGACCATCAGACTGTTGAACAGCTTCTATTATCAGATCATCAGACTGTTAAACAGCTTCTATTACCATCAGACTGTTGAACAGCTTCTATTACCAGACCATCAGACTGTTGAACAGCTTCTATTAGCAGACCATCAGACTGTTGAACAGCTTCTATTACCATCAGACTGTTGAACAGCTTCTATTACCAGGCCATCATCAGACTGTTGAACAGCTTCTATTACCCGACCGTGACTGTTGAACAGCTTCTATTACCAGACCATCAGACTGTTGAACAGCTTCTATTACCAGACCATCAGACTGTTGAACAGCTTCTATCACCAGACCATCAGACTGTTGAACAGCTTCTTTTACCAGACCATCAGACTGTTGAACAGCTTCTATTATCAGACCATCAGACTGTTGAACAGCTTCTATTATCAGATCATCAGACTGTTAAACAGCTTCTATTACCATCAGACTGTTGAACAGCTTCTATTACCAGACCATCAGACTGTTGAACAGCTTCTATTAGCAGACCATCAGACTGTTGAACAGCTTCTATTACCATCAGACTGTTGAACAGCTTCTATTACCAGGCCATCATCAGACTGTTGAACAGCTTCTATTAACAGACCGTGACTGTTGAACAGCTTCTATTACCAGACCATCAGACTGTTGAACAGCTTCTATTACCAGACCATCAGAATGTTTAACAGCTTCTATTACCAGACCATCAGACTGTTGAACAGCTTCTATCACCAGACCATCAGACTGTTGAACAGCTTCTTTTACCAGACCATCAGACTGTTGAACAGCTTCTATTACCAGACCATCAGACTGTTGAACAGCTTCTATTATCAGATCATCAGACTGTTAAACAGCTTCTATTACCATCAGACTGTTGAACAGCTTCTATTACCAGACTGTCACTGTTGAACAGCTTCTTTTACCAGACCATCAGACTGTTGAACAGCTTCTATTACCATCAGACTGTTGAACAGCTTCTATTACCAGACCATCAGACTGTTGAACAGCTTCTATTACCAGACCATAAGACTGTTGAACAGCTTCTATTACCATCAGACTGTTGAACAGCTTCTATCACCATCAGACTGTTGAACAGCTTCTATCACCTGACCATCAGACTGTTGAACAGCTTCTATCACCAGACCATCAGACTGTTGAACAGCTTCTATTACCATCAGACTGTTGAACAGCTTCTATTACCAGGCCATCATCAGACTGTTGAACAGCTTCTATTACCCGACCGTGACTGTTGAACAGCTTCTATTACCAGACCATCAGACTGTTGAACAGCTTCTATTACCAGACCATCAGACTGTTGAACAGCTTCTATCACCAGACCATCAGACTGTTGAACAGCTTCTTTTACCAGACCATCAGACTGTTGAACAGCTTCTATTACCAGACCATCAGACTGTTGAACAGCTTCTATTATCAGATCATCAGACTGTTAAACAGCTTCTATTACCATCAGACTGTTGAACAGCTTCTATTACCAGACCATCAGACTGTTGAACAGCTTCTATTAGCAGACCATCAGACTGTTGAACAGCTTCTATTACCATCAGACTGTTGAACAGCTTCTATTACCAGGCCATCATCAGACTGTTGAACAGCTTCTATTAACAGACCGTGACTGTTGAACAGCTTCTATTACCAGACCATCAGACTGTTGAACAGCTTCTATTACCAGACCATCAGACTGTTGAACAGCTTCTATTACCAGACCATCAGACTGTTGAACAGCTTCTATCACCAGACCATCAGACTGTTGAACAGCTTCTTTTACCAGACCATCAGACTGTTGAACAGCTTCTATTACCAGACCATCAGACTGTTGAACAGCTTCTATTATCAGATCATCAGACTGTTGAACAGCTTCTATTACCATCAGACTGTTGAACAGCTTCTATTACCAGACCATCAGACTGTTGAACAGCTTCTATTACCAGACCATCAGACTGTTGAACAGCTTCTATTACCATCAGACTGTTGAACAGCTTCTATCACCAGACCATCAGACGGTTGAACAGCTTCTATTACCATCAGACTGTTGAACAGCTTCTATCACCAGACCATCAGACTGTTGAACAGCTTCTATCACCAGACCATCAGACTGTTGAACAGCTTCTATCACCAGACCATCAGACTGTTGAACAGCTTCTATCACCAGACCATCAGACTGTTGAACAGCTTCTATTACCATCAGACTGTTGAACAGCTTCTATTACCAGACCATCAGACTGTTGAACAGCTTCTATCACCAGACCATCAGACTGTTCAACAGCTTCTATTACCAGACCATCAGACTGTTGAACAGCTTCTATTACCATCAGACTGTTGAACAGCTTCTATCACCAGACCATCAGACTGTTGAACAGCTTCTATTACCATCAGACTGTTGAACAGCTTCTATTACCAGGCCATCATCAGACTGTTGAACAGCTTCTATTACCAGACCGTGACTGTTGAACAGCTTCTATTACCAGATCATCAGACTGTTGAACAGCTTATATTACCAGACCATCAGACTGTTGAACAGCTTCTATTACCAAACCATCAGACTGTTGAACAGCTTCTATCACCAGACCATCAGACTGTTGAACATCTTCTTTTACCAGACCATCAGACTGTTGAACAGCTTCTATTACCATCAGACTGTTGAACAGCTTCTATTACCAGACCATCACTGTTGAACAGCTTCTATTACCAGGCCATCATCAGACTGTTGAACAGCTTCTATCACCAGACCATCAGACTGTTGAACAGCTTCTATTACCAGACCATCACTGTTGAACAGCTTCTTTTACCAGACCATCACTGTTGAACAGCTTCTATTACCATCAGACTGTTGAACAGCTTCTATTACCATCAGACTGTTGAACAGCTTCTATTACCACACCATCAGACTGTTGAACAGCTTCTATTACCATCAGACTGTTGAACACCTTCTATTACCAGACCATCAGACTGTTGAACAGCTTCTATTAGCAGACCATCAGACTGTTGAACAGCTTCTATTATCATCAGACTGTTGAACAGCTTCTATTACCAGGCCATCATCAGACTGTTGAACAGCTTCTATTACCAGACCGTGACTGTTGAACAGCTTCTATTACCAGACCATCAGACTGTTGAACATCTTCTATCACCAGACCATCAGACTGTTGAACAGCTTCTATTACCATCAGACTGTTGAACAGCTTCTATTACCAGGCCATCATCAGACTGTTGAACAGCTTCTATTACCAGACCGTGACTGTAGAACAGCTTCTATTACCAGACCATCAGACTGTTGAACAGCTTATATTACCAGACCATCAGACTGTTGAACAGCTTCTATTACCAGACCATCAGACTGTTGAACAGCTTCTATCATCAGACCATCAGACTGTTGAACAGCTTCTATTACCAGACCATCAGACTGTTGAACAGCTTCTATTACCATCAGACTGTTGAACAGCTTCTATTACCAGGCCATCATCAGACTGTTGAACAGCTTCTATTACCAGACCGTGACTGTTGAACAGCTTCTATTACCAGATCATCAGACTGTTGAACAGCTTATATTACCAGACCATCAGACTGTTGAACAGCTTCTATTACCAAACCATCAGACTGTTGAACAGCTTCTATCACCAGACCATCAGACTGTTGAACATCTTCTTTTACCAGACCATCAGACTGTTGAACAGCTTCTATTACCATCAGACTGTTGAACAGCTTCTATTACCAGACCATCACTGTTGAACAGCTTCTATTACCAGGCCATCATCAGACTGTTGAACAGCTTCTATCACCAGACCATCAGACTGTTGAACAGCTTCTATTACCAGACCATCACTGTTGAACAGCTTCTTTTACCAGACCATCACTGTTGAACAGCTTCTATTACCATCAGACTGTTGAACAGCTTCTATTACCATCAGACTGTTGAACAGCTTCTATTACCACACCATCAGACTGTTGAACAGCTTCTATTACCATCAGACTGTTGAACACCTTCTATTACCAGACCATCAGACTGTTGAACAGCTTCTATTAGCAGACCATCAGACTGTTGAACAGCTTCTATTATCATCAGACTGTTGAACAGCTTCTATTACCAGGACATCATCAGACTGTTGAACAGCTTCTATTACCAGACCGTGACTGTTGAACAGCTTCTATTACCAGACCATCAGACTGTTGAACATCTTCTATCACCAGACCATCAGACTGTTGAACAGCTTCTATTACCATCAGACTGTTGAACAGCTTCTATTACCAGGCCATCATCAGACTGTTGAACAGCTTCTATTACCAGACCGTGACTGTAGAACAGCTTCTATTACCAGACCATCAGACTGTTGAACAGCTTATATTACCAGACCATCAGACTGTTGAACAGCTTCTATTACCAGACCATCAGACTGTTGAACAGCTTCTATCATCAGACCATCAGACTGTTGAACAGCTTCTATTACCAGACCATCAGACTGTTGAACAGCTTCTATTATCAGATCATCAGACTGTTAAACAGCTTCTATTACCATCAGACTGTTGAACAGCTTCTATTACCAGACCATCAGACTGTTGAACAGCTTCTATTAGCAGACCATCAGACTGTTGAACAGCTTCTATTACCATCAGACTGTTGAACAGCTTCTATTACCAGGCCATCATCAGACTGTTGAACAGCTTCTATTACCCGACCGTGACTGTTGAACAGCTTCTATTACCAGACCATCAGACTGTTGAACAGCTTCTATTACCAGACCATCAGACTGTTGAACAGCTTCTATCACCAGACCATCAGACTGTTGAACAGCTTCTTTTACCAGACCATCAGACTGTTGAACAGCTTCTATTATCAGACCATCAGACTGTTGAACAGCTTCTATTATCAGATCATCAGACTGTTAAACAGCTTCTATTACCATCAGACTGTTGAACAGCTTCTATTACCAGACCATCAGACTGTTGAACAGCTTCTATTAGCAGACCATCAGACTGTTGAACAGCTTCTATTACCATCAGACTGTTGAACAGCTTCTTTTACCAGACCATCAGACTGTTGAACAGCTTCTATTACCATCAGACTGTTGAACAGCTTCTATTACCAGACCATCACTGTTGAACAGCTTCTATTACCAGGCCATCATCAGACTGTTGAACAGCTTCTATCACCAGACCATCAGACTGTTGAACAGCTTCTATTACCAGACCATCACTGTTGAACAGCTTCTTTTACCAGACCATCACTGTTGAACAGCTTCTATTACCATCAGACTGTTGAACAGCTTCTATTACCATCAGACTGTTGAACAGCTTCTATTACCACACCATCAGACTGTTGAACAGCTTCTATTACCATCAGACTGTTGAACACCTTCTATTACCAGACCATCAGACTGTTGAACAGCTTCTATTAGCAGACCATCAGACTGTTGAACAGCTTCTATTATCATCAGACTGTTGAACAGCTTCTATTACCAGGCCATCATCAGACTGTTGAACAGCTTCTATTACCAGACCGTGACTGTTGAACAGCTTCTATTACCAGACCATCAGACTGTTGAACATCTTCTATCACCAGACCATCAGACTGTTGAACAGCTTCTATTACCATCAGACTGTTGAACAGCTTCTATTACCAGGCCATCATCAGACTGTTGAACAGCTTCTATTACCAGACCGTGACTGTAGAACAGCTTCTATTACCAGACCATCAGACTGTTGAACAGCTTATATTACCAGACCATCAGACTGTTGAACAGCTTCTATTACCAGACCATCAGACTGTTGAACAGCTTCTATCATCAGACCATCAGACTGTTGAACAGCTTCTATTACCAGACCATCAGACTGTTGAACAGCTTCTATTATCAGATCATCAGACTGTTAAACAGCTTCTATTACCATCAGACTGTTGAACAGCTTCTATTACCAGACCATCAGACTGTTGAACAGCTTCTATTAGCAGACCATCAGACTGTTGAACAGCTTCTATTACCATCAGACTGTTGAACAGCTTCTATTACCAGGCCATCATCAGACTGTTGAACAGCTTCTATTACCCGACCGTGACTGTTGAACAGCTTCTATTACCAGACCATCAGACTGTTGAACAGCTTCTATTACCAGACCATCAGACTGTTGAACAGCTTCTATCACCAGACCATCAGACTGTTGAACAGCTTCTTTTACCAGACCATCAGACTGTTGAACAGCTTCTATTATCAGACCATCAGACTGTTGAACAGCTTCTATTATCAGATCATCAGACTGTTAAACAGCTTCTATTACCATCAGACTGTTGAACAGCTTCTATTACCAGACCATCAGACTGTTGAACAGCTTCTATTAGCAGACCATCAGACTGTTGAACAGCTTCTATTACCATCAGACTGTTGAACAGCTTCTTTTACCAGACCATCAGACTGTTGAACAGCTTCTATTACCATCAGACTGTTGAACAGCTTCTATTACCAGACCATCACTGTTGAACAGCTTCTATTACCAGGCCATCATCAGACTGTTGAACAGCTTCTATCACCAGACCATCAGACTGTTGAACAGCTTCTATTACCAGACCATCACTGTTGAACAGCTTCTTTTACCAGACCATCACTGTTGAACAGCTTCTATTACCATCAGACTGTTGAACAGCTTCTATTACCATCAGACTGTTGAACAGCTTCTATTACCACACCATCAGACTGTTGAACAGCTTCTATTACCATCAGACTGTTGAACACCTTCTATTACCAGACCATCAGACTGTTGAACAGCTTCTATTAGCAGACCATCAGACTGTTGAACAGCTTCTATTACCATCAGACTGTTGAACAGCTTCTATTACCAGGCCATCATCAGACTGTTGAACAGCTTCTATTACCAGACCGTGACTGTTGAACAGCTTCAATTACCAGACCATCAGACTGTTGAACATCTTCTATCACCAGACCATCAGACTGTTGAACAACTTCTATTACCATCAGACTGTTGAACAGCTTCTATTACCAGGCCATCATCAGACTGTTGAACAGCTTCTATTACCAGACCGTGACTGTAGAACAGCTTCTATTACCAGACCATCAGACTGTTGAACAGCTTATATTACCAGACCATCAGACTGTTGAACAGCTTCTATTACCAGACCATCAGACTGTTGAACAGCTTCTATCATCAGACCATCAGACTGTTGAACAGCTTCTATTACCAGACCATCAGACTGTTGAACAGCTTCTATTATCAGATCATCAGACTGTTAAACAGCTTCTATTACCATCAGACTGTTGAACAGCTTCTATTACCAGACCATCAGACTGTTGAACAGCTTCTATTAGCAGACCATCAGACTGTTGAACAGCTTCTATTACCATCAGACTGTTGAACAGCTTCTATTACCAGGCCATCATCAGACTGTTGAACAGCTTCTATTACCCGACCGTGACTGTTGAACAGCTTCTATTACCAGACCATCAGACTGTTGAACAGCTTCTATTACCAGACCATCAGACTGTTGAACAGCTTCTATCACCAGACCATCAGACTGTTGAACAGCTTCTTTTACCAGACCATCAGACTGTTGAACAGCTTCTATTATCAGACCATCAGACTGTTGAACAGCTTCTATTATCAGATCATCAGACTGTTAAACAGCTTCTATTACCATCAGACTGTTGAACAGCTTCTATTACCAGACCATCAGACTGTTGAACAGCTTCTATTAGCAGACCATCAGACTGTTGAACAGCTTCTATTACCATCAGACTGTTGAACAGCTTCTATTACCAGGCCATCATCAGACTGTTGAACAGCTTCTATTAACAGACCGTGACTGTTGAACAGCTTCTATTACCAGACCATCAGACTGTTGAACAGCTTCTATTACCAGACCATCAGAATGTTTAACAGCTTCTATTACCAGACCATCAGACTGTTGAACAGCTTCTATCACCAGACCATCAGACTGTTGAACAGCTTCTTTTACCAGACCATCAGACTGTTGAACAGCTTCTATTACCAGACCATCAGACTGTTGAACAGCTTCTATTATCAGATCATCAGACTGTTAAACAGCTTCTATTACCATCAGACTGTTGAACAGCTTCTATTACCAGACTGTCACTGTTGAACAGCTTCTTTTACCAGACCATCAGACTGTTGAACAGCTTCTATTACCATCAGACTGTTGAACAGCTTCTATTACCAGACCATCAGACTGTTGAACAGCTTCTATTACCAGACCATAAGACTGTTGAACAGCTTCTATTACCATCAGACTGTTGAACAGCTTCTATCACCATCAGACTGTTGAACAGCTTCTATCACCTGACCATCAGACTGTTGAACAGCTTCTATCACCAGACCATCAGACTGTTGAACAGCTTCTATCACCAGACCATCAGACTCTTGAACAGCTTCTATCACCAGACCATCAGACTGTTGAACAGCTTCTATTACCAGACCATCAGACTGTTGAACAGCTTCTATTACCATCAGACTGTTGAACAGCTTCTATCACCAGACCATCAGACTGTTGAACAGCTTCTATTACCATCAGACTGTTGAACAGCTTCTATTACCAGGCCATCATCAGACTGTTGAACAGCTTCTATTACCAGACCGTGACTGTTGAACAGCTTCTATTACCAGACCATCAGACTGTTGAACAGCTTATATTACCAGACCATCAGACTGTTGAACAGCTTCTATTACCAAACCATCAGACTGTTGAACAGCTTCTATCACCAGACCATCAGACTGTTGAACATCTTCTTTTACCAGACCATCAGACTGTTGAACAGCTTCTATTACCATCAGACTGTTGAACAGCTTCTATTACCAGACCATCACTGTTGAACAGCTTCTATTACCAGGCCATAATCAGACTGTTGAACAGCTTCTATCAACAGACCGTCAGACTGTTGAACAGCTTCTATTACCAGACCATCAGACTGTTGAACAGCTTCTTTTACCAGACCATCACTGTTGAACAGCTTCTATTACCAGACCATCAGACTGTTGAACAGCTTCGATTACCAGACCATCAGACTGTTGAACAGCTTCTATTACCATCAGACTGTTGAACAGCTTCTATTACCATCAGACTGTTGAACAGCTTCTATTACCATCAGACTGTTGAACAGCTTCTATTACCAGGCCATCAGACTTTTGAACAGCTTCTATTACCAGACCATCAGACTGTTGAACAGCTTCTATTACCATCAGACTGTTGAACAGCTGCTATTACCATCAGACTGTTGAACAGCTTCCATTATCAGGCCATCAGACTGTTGAACAGCTTCTATTACCATCAGACTGTTGAACAGGTTCTATTATCAGATCATCAGACTGTTGAACAGCTTCTATTACCATCAGACTGCTGAACAGCTTCTATTACCAGACTGTCACTGTTGAACAGCTTCTTTTACCAGACCATCAGACTGTTGAACAGCTTCTATTACCATCAGACTGTTGAACAGCTTCTATTACCAGACCATCAGACTGTTGAACAACTTCTATTACCAGACCATCAGACTGTTGAACAGCTTCTATCACCAGACCATCAGACTGTTGAACAGCTTCTATCACCAGACCATCAGACTGTTGAACAGCTTCTATTACCAGACCACCAGACTGTTGAACAGCTTCTTTTACCAGACCATCACTGTTGAACAGCTTCTATTACCTTCAGACTGTTGAACAGCTTCTATTACCATCAGACTGTTGAACAGCTTCTATTACATGACCATCAGACTGTTGAACAGCTTCTATTACCATCAGAATGTTGAACAGCTTCTATTACCAGACCATCAGACTGTTGAACAGCTTCTATTACCATCAGACTGTTGAACAGCTTCTATTACCAGACCATCAGACTGTTGAACAGCTTCTATTAGCAGACCATCAGACTGTTGAACAGCTTCTATTACCATCAGACTGTTGAACAGCTTCTATTACCAGGCCATCATCAGACTGTTGAACAGCTTCTATTACCAGACCGTGACTGTTGAACAGCTTCTATTACCAGACCATCAGACTGTTGAACAGCTTATATTACCAGACCATCAGACTGTTGAACAGCTTCTATCACCAGACCATCAGACTGTTGAACAGCTTCTTTTACCAGACCATCAGACTGTTGAACAGCTTCTATTACCAGACCATCAGACTGTTGAACAGCTTCTATTATCAGATCATCAGACTGTTAAACAGCTTCTATTACCATCAGACTGTTGAACAGCTTCTATTACCAGACCATCAGACTGTTGAACAGCTTCTATTAGCAGACCATCAGACTGTTGAACAGCTTCTATTACGATCAGACTGTTGAACAGCTTCTATTACCAGGCCATCATCAGACTGTTGAACAGCTTCTATTACCAGACCGTGACTGTTGAACAGCTTCTATTACCAGACCATCAGACTGTTGAACAGCTTATATTACCAGACCATCAGACTGTTGAACAGCTTCTATCACCAGACCATCAGACTGTTGAACAGCTTCTATTACCATCAGACTGTTGAACAGCTTCTATTACCAGGCCATCATCAGACTGTTGAACAGCTTCTATTACCAGACCGTGACTGTTGAACAGCTTCTATTACCAGACCATCAGACTGTTGAACAGCTTCTATTACCAGACCATCAGACTGTTGAACAGCTTCTATTACCAGACCATCAGACTGTTGAACAGCTTCTATCACCAGACCATCAGACTGTTGAACAGCTTCTTTTACCAGACCATCAGACTGTTGAACAGCTTCTATTACCATCAGACTGTTGAACAGCTTCTATTACCAGACCATCAGACTGTTGAACAGCTTCTATTACCAGACCATCAGACTGTTGAACAGCTTCTATTACCATCAGACTGTTGAACAGCTTCTATCACCAGACCATCAGACTGTTGAACAGCTTCTATTACCATCAGACTGTTGAACAGCTTCTATTACCATCAGACTGTTGAACAGCTTCTATTACCAGACCATCAGACTGTTGAACAGCTTCTTTTACCAGACCATCACTGTTGAACAGCTTCTATTACCAGACAGTCAGACTGTTGAACAGCTTCTATTACCAGGCCATCAGACAGTTGAACAGCTTCTATCACCATCAGACTGTTGAACAGCTTCTATTACCAGACCATCAGACTGTTGAACAGCTTCTATTACCAGACCATCAGACTGTTGAACAGCTTCTATTACCAGACCATCAGACTGTTGAACAGCTTCTATTACCATCAGACTGTTGAACAGCTTCTATTACCAGACCATCAGACTGTTGAACAGCTTCTTTTACCAGACCATCAGACTGTTGAACAGCTTCTATTACCAGACCATCAGACTGTTGAACAGCTTCTATTACCAGACCATCAGACTGTTGAACAGCTTCTATTACCATCAGACTGTTGAACAGCTTCTGTTACCATCAGACTGTTGAACAGCTTCTATTACCATCAGACTGTTGAACAGCTTCTATTACCAGGCCATCAGTCTGTTGAACAGCTTCTATTACCAGACCATCAGACTGTTAAACAGCTTCTATTACCATCAGACTGTTGAACAGCTTCTATTACCATCAGACTGTTGAACAGCTTCTATTACATGACCATCAGACTGTTGAACAGCTTCTATTACCATCAGAATGTTGAACAGCTTCTATTACCAGACCATCAGACTGTTGAACAGCTTCTATTACCATCAGACTGTTGAACAGCTTCTATTACCAGACCATCAGACTGTTGAACAGCTTCTATTAGCAGACCATCAGACTGTTGAACAGCTTCTATTACCATCAGACTGTTGAACAGCTTCTATTACCAGGCCATCATCAGACTGTTGAACAGCTTCTATTACCAGACCGTGACTGTTGAACAGCTTCTATTACCAGACCATCAGACTGTTGAACAGCTTATATTACCAGACCATCAGACTGTTGAACAGCTTCTATCACCAGACCATCAGACTGTTGAACAGCTTCTTTTACCAGACCATCAGACTGTTGAACAGCTTCTATTACCAGACCATCAGACTGTTGAACAGCTTCTATTATCAGATCATCAGACTGTTAAACAGCTTCTATTACCATCAGACTGTTGAACAGCTTCTATTACCAGACCATCAGACTGTTGAACAGCTTCTATTAGCAGACCATCAGACTGTTGAACAGCTTCTATTACGATCAGACTGTTGAACAGCTTCTATTACCAGGCCATCATCAGACTGTTGAACAGCTTCTATTACCAGACCGTGACTGTTGAACAGCTTCTATTACCAGACCATCAGACTGTTGAACAGCTTATATTACCAGACCATCAGACTGTTGAACAGCTTCTATCACCAGACCATCAGACTGTTGAACAGCTTCTATTACCATCAGACTGTTGAACAGCTTCTATTACCAGGCCATCATCAGACTGTTGAACAGCTTCTATTACCAGACCGTGACTGTTGAACAGCTTCTATTACCAGACCATCAGACTGTTGAACAGCTTCTATTACCAGACCATCAGACTGTTGAACAGCTTCTATTACCAGACCATCAGACTGTTGAACAGCTTCTATCACCAGACCATCAGACTGTTGAACAGCTTCTTTTACCAGACCATCAGACTGTTGAACAACTTCTATTACCATCAGACTGTTGAACAGCTTCTATTACCAGACCATCAGACTGTTGAACAGCTTCTATTACCAGACCATCAGACTGTTGAACAGCTTCTATTACCATCAGACTGTTGAACAGCTTCTATCACCAGACCATCAGACTGTTGAACAGCTTCTATTACCATCAGACTGTTGAACAGCTTCTATTACCATCAGACTGTTGAACAGCTTCTATTACCAGACCATCAGACTGTTGAACAGCTTCTTTTACCAGACCATCACTGTTGAACAGCTTCTATTACCAGACAGTCAGACTGTTGAACAGCTTCTATTACCAGGCCATCAGACAGTTGAACAGCTTCTATCACCATCAGACTGTTGAACAGCTTCTATTACCAGACCATCAGACTGTTGAACAGCTTCTATTACCAGACCATCAGACTGTTGAACAGCTTCTATTACCAGACCATCAGACTGTTGAACAGCTTCTATTACCATCAGACTGTTGAACAGCTTCTATTACCAGACCATCAGACTGTTGAACAGCTTCTTTTACCAGACCATCAGACTGTTGAACAGCTTCTATTACCAGACCATCAGACTGTTGAACAGCTTCTATTACCAGACCATCAGACTGTTGAACAGCTTCTATTACCATCAGACTGTTGAACAGCTTCTGTTACCATCAGACTGTTGAACAGCTTCTATTACCATCAGACTGTTGAACAGCTTCTATTACCAGGCCATCAGTCTGTTGAACAGCTTCTATTACCAGACCATCAGACTGTTAAACAGCTTCTATTACCATCAGACTGTTGAACAGCTTCTATTACCATCAGACTGTTGAACAGCTTCTATTATCAGGCCATCAGACTGTTGAACAGCTTCTATTACCATCAGACTGTTGAACAGCTTCTATTATCAGATCATCAGACTGTTGAACAGCTTCTATTACAATCACACTGTTGAACAGCTTCTATTACCATCAGACTGTTGAACAGCTTCTATTACCAGACCATCAGACTTTTGAACAGCTTCTATTACCATCAGACTGTTGAACAGCTTCTATCACCAGACCATCAGACTGTTGAACAGCTTCTATTACCATCAGACTGTTGAACAGCTTCTATCACCAGACCATCAGACTGTAGAACAGCTTCTATCACCAGACCATCAGACTGTTGAACAGCTTCTATCACCAGACCATCAGACTGTTGAACAGCTTCTATTACCAGACCATCACTGTTGAACAGCTTCTATCACCAGACCATCAGACTATTGAACAGCTTCTATTACCATCAGACTGTTGAACAGCTTCTATTACCATCAGACTGTTGAACAGCTTCTTTTACCAGACATTCACTGTTGAACAGCTTCTATTACCAGACCATCAGACTGTTGAACAGCTTCTATTACCAGGCCATCAGACAGTTGAACAGCTTCTATCACCATCAGACTGTTGAACAGCTTCTATTACCAGACCATCAGACTGTTGAACCGCTTCTATTACCAGACAATCAGACTGTTGAACAGCTTCTATTACCATCAGACTGTTGAACAGCTTCTATTACCATCAGACTGTTGAACAGCTTCTATTACCATCAGACTGTTGAACAGCTTCTATTACCAGGTCATCAGACTGTTGAACAGCTTCTATCACCAGACCATCAGACTGTTGAACAGCTTCTATTACCAGACCATCAGACTGTTGAACAGCTTCTATTACCATCAGACTGTTGAACAGCTTCTACTACCAGACCATCAGACTGTTGAACAGCTTCTATTACCATCAGACTGTTGAACAGCTTCTATTACCAGACCATCAGACTGTTGAACAGCTTCTATTAGCAGACCGTCACTGTTGAACAGCTTCTATTACCAGACCATCAGACTGTTGAACAGCTTCTATTACCAGACCATCACTGTTGAACAGCTTCTATTACCAGACCATCAGACTGTTGATCAGCTTCTATTACCAGACCATCAGACTGTTGAACAGCTTATATTACCAGACCATCAGACTGTTGAACAGCTTCTATTACCATCAGACTGTTGAACAGCTTCTATTACCAGACCATCAGACTGTTGAACAGCTTCTATCACCAGACCATCAGACTGTTGAACAGCTTCTATCACCAGACCATCAGACTGTTGAACAGCTTCTATTACCAGACCATCAGACTGTTGAACAGCTTCTATTACCATCAGACTGTTGAACAGCTTCTATCACCAGACCATCAGACTGTTGAACAGCTTCTATTACCATCAGACTGTTGAACAGCTTCTATTACCAGGCCATCATCAGACTGTTGAACAGCTTCTATTACCAGACCGTGACTGTTGAACAGCTTCTATTACCAGACCATCAGACTGTTGAACAGCTTATATTACCAGACCATCAGACTGTTGAACAGCTTCTATTACCAAACCATCAGACTGTTGAACAGCTTCTATCACCAGACCATCAGACTGTTGAACATCTTCTTTTACCAGACCATCAGACTGTTGAACAGCTTATATTACCAGACCATCAGACTGTTGAACAGCTTCTATTACCAAACCATCAGACTGTTGAACAGCTTCTATCACCAGACCATCAGACTGTTGAACATCTTCTTTTACCAGACCATCAGACTGTTGAACAGCATCTATTACCATCAGACTGTTGAACAGCTTCTATTACCAGACCATCACTGTTGAACAGCTTCTATTACCAGGCCATCATCAGACTGTTGAACAGCTTCTATCACCAGACCGTCAGACTGTTGAACAGCTTCTATTACCAGACCATCAGGCTGTTGAACAGCTTCTTTTACCAGACCATCACTGTTGAACAGCTTCTATTACCAGACCATCAGACTGTTGAACAGCTTCTATTACCAGATCATCAGACTGTTGAACAGCTTCTATTACCATCAGACTGTTGAACAGCTTCTATTACCATCAGACTGTTGAACAGCTTCTATTACCATCAGACTGTTGAACAGCTTCTATTACCAGGCCATCAGACTTTTGAACAGCTTCTATTACCAGACCATCAGACTGTTGAACAGCTTCTATTACCATCAGACTGTTGAACAGCTTCTATTATCAGGCCATCAGACTGTTGAACAGCTTCTATTACCATCAGACTGTTGAACAGCTTCTATTATCAGATCATCAGACTGTTGAACAGCTTCTATTACCATCAGACTGCTGAACGGCTTCTATTACCAGACTGTCACTGTTGAACAGCTTCTTTTACCAGACCATCAGACTGTTGAACAGCTTCTATCACCAGACCATCAGACTGTTGAACAGCTTCTATTACCAGACCATCACTGTTGAACAGCTTCTTTTACCAGACCATCACTGTTGAACAGCTTCTATTATCAGACCATCAGACTGTTGAACAGCTTCTATTACCATCAGACTGTTGAAGAGCTTCTATTACCAGACCATCAGACTGTTGAACAGCTTCTATTACCATCAGACTGTTGAACAGCTTCTATTACCAGACCATCAGACTGTTGAACAGCTTCTATTAGCAGACCATCAGACTGTTGAACAGCTTCTATTACCATCAGACTGTTGAACAGCTTCTATTACCAGGCCATCATCAGACTGTTGAACAGCTTCTATTACCAGACCGTGACTGTTGAACAGCTTCTATTACCAGACCATCAGACTGTTGAAAATCTTCTTTTACCAGACCATCAGACTGTTGAAAAGCTTCTATCACCAGACCATCAGACTGTTGAACAGCTTCTATTACCATCAGACTGTTGAACAGCTTCTATTACCAGGCCATCATCAGACTGTTGAACAGCTTCTATTACCAGACCGTGACTGTTGAACAGCTTCTATTACCAGACCATCAGACTGTTGAACAGCTTATATTACCAGACCATCAGACTGTTGAACAGCTTCTATTACCAGACCAACAGACTGTTGAACAGCTTCTATCACCAGACCATCAGACTGTTGAACAGCTTCTTTTACCAGACCATCAGACTGTTGAACAGCTTCTATTATCAGATCATCAGACTGTTAAACAGCTTCTATTACCATCAGACTGTTGAACAGCTTCTATTACCAGACCATCAGACTGTTGAACAGCTTCTATTAGCAGACCATCAGACTGTTGAACAGCTTATATTACCATCAGACTGTTGAACAGCTTCTATTACCAGGCCATCATCAGACTGTTGAACAGCTTCTATTACCAGACCGTGACTGTTGAACAGCTTCTATTACCAGACCATCAGACTGTTGAACAGCTTCTATTACCAGACCATCAGACTGTTGAACAGCTTCTATCACCAGACCATCAGACTGTTGAACAGCTTCTTTTACCAGACCATCAGACTGTTGAACAGCTTCTATTACCATCAGACTGTTGAACAGCTTCTATTACCAGGCCATCATCAGACTGTTGAACAGCTTCTATTACCAGACCGTGACTGTTGAACAGCTTCTATTACCAGACCATCAGACTGTTGAACAGCTTCTATTACCAGACCATCAGACTGTTGAACAGCTTCTATTACCAGACCATCAGACTGTTGAACAGCTTCTATCACCAGACCATCAGACTGTTGAACAGCTTCTTTTACCAGACCATCAGACTGTTGAACAGCTTCTATTACCATCAGACTGTTGAACAGCTTCTATTACCAGACCATCAGACTGTTGAACAGCTTCTATTACCAGACCATCAGACTGTTGAACAGCTTCTATTACCATCAGACTGTTGAACAGCTTCTATCACCAGACCATCAGACTGTTGAACAGCTTCTATTACCATCAGACTGTTGAACAGCTTCTATTACCATCAGACTGTTGAACAGCTTCTATTACCAGACCATCAGACTGTTGAACAGCTTCTTTTACCAGACCATCACTGTTGAACAGCTTCTATTACCAGACAGTCAGACTGTTGAACAGCTTCTATTACCAGGCCATCAGACAGTTGAACAGCTTCTATCACCATCAGACTGTTGAACAGCTTCTATTACCAGACCATCAGACTGTTGAACAGCTTCTATTACCAGACCATCAGACTGTTGAACAGCTTCTATTACCAGACCATCAGACTGTTGAACAGCTTCTATTACCATCAGACTGTTGAACAGCTTCTATTACCAGACCATCAGACTGTTGAACAGCTTCTATTACCAGACCATCAGACTGTTGAACAGCTTCTATTACCAGACCATCAGACTGTTGAACAGCTTCTATTACCAGACCATCAGACTGTTGAACAGCTTCTATTACCATCAGACTGTTGAACAGCTTCTATTACCATCAGACTGTTGAACAGCTTCTATTACCATCAGACTGTTGAACAGCTTCTATTACCAGGCCATCAGTCTGTTGAACAGCTTCTATTACCAGACCATCAGACTGTTAAACAGCTTCTATTACCATCAGACTGTTGAACAGCTTCTATTACCATCAGACTGTTGAACAGCTTCTATTATCAGGCCATCAGACTGTTGAACAGCTTCTATTACCATCAGACTGTTGAACAGCTTCTATTATCAGATCATCAGACTGTTGAACAGCTTCTATTACCATCACACTGTTGAACAGCTTCTATTACCATCAGACTGTTGAACAGCTTCTATTACCAGACCATCAGACTTTTGAACAGCTTCTATTACCATCAGACTGTTGAACAGCTTCTATCACCAGACCATCAGACTGTTGAACAGCTTCTATTACCATCAGACTGTTGAACAACTTCTATCACCAGACCATCAGACTGTAGAACAGCTTCTATCACCAGACCATCAGACTGTTGAACAGCTTCTATCACCAGACCATCAGACTGTTGAACAGCTTCTATTACCATCAGACTGTTGAACAGCTTCTATTACCAGGCCATCATCAGACTGTTGAACAGCTTCTATTACCAGACCGTGACTGTTGAACAGCTTCTATTACCAGACCATCAGACTGTTGAACAGCTTATATTACCAGACCATCAGACTGTTGAACAGCTTCTATTACCAGACCAACAGACTGTTGAACAGCTTCTATCACCAGACCATCAGACTGTTGAACAGCTTCTTTTACCAGACCATCAGACTGTTGAACAGCTTCTATTATCAGATCATCAGACTGTTAAACACCTTCTATTACCATCAGACTGTTGAACAGCTTCTATTACCAGACCATCAGACTGTTGAACAGCTTCTATTAGCAGACCATCAGACTGTTGAACAGCTTATATTACCATCAGACTGTTGAACAGCTTCTATTACCAGGCCATCATCAGACTGTTGAACAGCTTCTATTACCAGACCATCAGACTGTTGAACAGCTTCTATCACCAGACCATCAGACTGTTGAACAGCTTCTATCACCAGACCATCAGACTGTTGAACAGCTTCTATTACCAGACCATCAGACTGTTGAACAGCTTCTATTACCATCAGACTGTTGAACAGCTTCTATCACCAGACCATCAGACTGTTGAACAGCTTCTATTACCATCAGACTGTTGAACAGCTTCTATTACCAGGCCATCATCAGACTGTTGAACAGCTTCTATTACCAGACCGTGACTGTTGAACAGCTTCTATTACCAGACCATCAGACTGTTGAACAGCTTATATTACCAGACCATCAGACTGTTGAACAGCTTCTATTACCAAACCATCAGACTGTTGAACAGCTTCTATCACCAGACCATCAGACTGTTGAACATCTTCTTTTACCAGACCATCAGACTGTTGAACAGCTTATATTACCAGACCATCAGACTGTTGAACAGCTTCTATTACCATCAGACTGTTGAACAGCTTCTATTACCAGACCATCAGACTGTTGAACAGCTTCTATTAGCAGACCGTCACTGTTGAACAGCTTCTATTACCAGACCATCAGACTGTTGAACAGCTTCTATTACCAGACCATCACTGTTGAACAGCTTCTATTACCAGACCATCAGACTGTTGATCAGCTTCTATTACCAGACCATCGGACTGTTGAACAGCTTATATTACCAGACCATCAGACTGTTGAACAGCTTCTATTACCATCAGACTGTTGAACAGCTTCTATTACCAGACCATCAGACTGTTGAACAGCTTCTATCACCAGACCATCAGACTGTTGAACAGCTTCTATCACCAGACCATCAGACTGTTGAACAGCTTCTATTACCAGACCATCAGACTGTTGAACAGCTTCTATTACCATCAGACTGTTGAACAGCTTCTATCACCAGACCATCAGACTGTTGAACAGCTTCTATTACCATCAGACTGTTGAACAGCTTCTATTACCAGGCCATCATCAGACTGTTGAACAGCTTCTATTACCAGACCGTGACTGTTGAACAGCTTCTATTACCAGACCATCAGACTGTTGAACAGCTTATATTACCAGACCATCAGACTGTTGAACAGCTTCTATTACCAAACCATCAGACTGTTGAACAGCTTCTATCACCAGACCATCAGACTGTTGAACATCTTCTTTTACCAGACCATCAGACTGTTGAACAGCTTATATTACCAGACCATCAGACTGTTGAACAGCTTCTATTACCAAACCATCAGACTGTTGAACAGCTTCTATCACCAGACCATCAGACTGTTGAACATCTTCTTTTACCAGACCATCAGACTGTTGAACAGCATCTATTACCATCAGACTGTTGAACAGCTTCTATTACCAGACCATCACTGTTGAACAGCTTCTATTACCAGGCCATCATCAGACTGTTGAACAGCTTCTATCACCAGACCGTCAGACTGTTGAACAGCTTCTATTACCAGACCATCAGGCTGTTGAACAGCTTCTTTTACCAGACCATCACTGTTGAACAGCTTCTATTACCAGACCATCAGACTGTTGAACAGCTTCTATTACCAGATCATCAGACTGTTGAACAGCTTCTATTACCATCAGACTGTTGAACAGCTTCTATTACCATCAGACTGTTGAACAGCTTATATTACCATCAGACTGTTGAACAGCTTCTATTACCAGGCCATCAGACTTTTGAACAGCTTCTATTACCAGACCATCAGACTGTTGAACAGCTTCTATTACCATCAGACTGTTGAACAGCTTCTATTATCAGGCCATCAGACTGTTGAACAGCTTCTATTACCATCAGACTGTTGAACAGCTTCTATTATCAGATCATCAGACTGTTGAACAGCTTCTATTACCATCAGACTGCTGAACGGCTTCTATTACCAGACTGTCACTGTTGAACAGCTTCTTTTACCAGACCATCAGACTGTTGAACAGCTTCTATCACCAGACCATCAGACTGTTGAACAGCTTCTATTACCAGACCATCACTGTTGAACAGCTTCTTTTACCAGACCATCACTGTTGAACAGCTTCTATTATCAGACCATCAGACTGTTGAACAGCTTCTATTACCATCAGACTGTTGAAGAGCTTCTATTACCAGACCATCAGACTGTTGAACAGCTTCTATTACCATCAGACTGTTGAACAGCTTCTATTACCAGACCATCAGACTGTTGAACAGCTTCTATTAGCAGACCATCAGACTGTTGAACAGCTTCTATTACCATCAGACTGTTGAACAGCTTCTATTACCAGGCCATCATCAGACTGTTGAACAGCTTCTATTACCAGACCGTGACTGTTGAACAGCTTCTATTACCAGACCATCAGACTGTTGAAAATCTTCTTTTACCAGACCATCAGACTGTTGAACAGCTTCTATCACCAGACCATCAGACTGTTGAACAGCTTCTATTACCATCAGACTGTTGAACAGCTTCTATTACCAGGCCATCATCAGACTGTTGAACAGCTTCTATTACCAGACCGTGACTGTTGAACAGCTTCTATTACCAGACAATCAGACTGTTGAACAGCTTATATTACCAGACCATCAGACTGTTGAACAGCTTCTATTACCAGACCAACAGACTGTTGAACAGCTTCTATCACCAGACCATCAGACTGTTGAACAGCTTCTTTTACCAGACCATCAGACTGTTGAACAGCTTCTATTATCAGATCATCAGACTGTTAAACAGCTTCTATTACCATCAGACTGTTGAACAGCTTCTATTACCAGACCATCAGACTGTTGAACAGCTTCTATTAGCAGACCATCAGACTGTTGAACAGCTTATATTACCATCAGACTGTTGAACAGCTTCTATTACCAGGCCATCATCAGACTGTTGAACAGCTTCTATTACCAGACCGTGACTGTTGAACAGCTTCTATTACCAGACCATCAGACTGTTGAACAGCTTCTATTACCAGACCATCAGACTGTTGAACAGCTTCTATCACCAGACCATCAGACTGTTGAACAGCTTCTTTTACCAGACCATCAGACTGTTGAACAGCTTCTATTACCATCAGACTGTTGAACAGCTTCTATTACCAGGCCATCATCAGACTGTTGAACAGCTTCTATTACCAGACCGTGACTGTTGAACAGCTTCTATTACCAGACCATCAGACTGTTGAACAGCTTCTATTACCAGACCATCAGACTGTTGAACAGCTTCTATTACCAGACCATCAGACTGTTGAACAGCTTCTATCACCAGACCATCAGACTGTTGAACAGCTTCTTTTACCAGACCATCAGACTGTTGAACAGCTTCTATTACCATCAGACTGTTGAACAGCTTCTATTACCAGACCATCAGACTGTTGAACAGCTTCTATTACCAGACCATCAGACTGTTGAACAGCTTCTATTACCATCAGACTGTTGAACAGCTTCTATCACCAGACCATCAGACTGTTGAACAGCTTCTATTACCATCAGACTGTTGAACAGCTTCTATTACCATCAGACTGTTGAACAGCTTCTATTACCAGACCATCAGACTGTTGAACAGCTTCTTTTACCAGACCATCACTGTTGAACAGCTTCTATTACCAGACAGTCAGACTGTTGAACAGCTTCTATTACCAGGCCATCAGACAGTTGAACAGCTTCTATCACCATCAGACTGTTGAACAGCTTCTATTACCAGACCATCAGACTGTTGAACAGCTTCTATTACCAGACCATCAGACTGTTGAACAGCTTCTATTACCAGACCATCAGACTGTTGAACAGCTTCTATTACCATCAGACTGTTGAACAGCTTCTATTACCAGACCATCAGACTGTTGAACAGCTTCTATTACCAGACCATCAGACTGTTGAACAGCTTCTATTACCAGACCATCAGACTGTTGAACAGCTTCTATTACCAGACCATCAGACTGTTGAACAGCTTCTATTACCATCAGACTGTTGAACAGCTTCTATTACCATCAGACTGTTGAACAGCTTCTATTACCATCAGACTGTTGAACAGCTTCTATTACCAGGCCATCAGTCTGTTGAACAGCTTCTATTACCAGACCATCAGACTGTTAAACAGCTTCTATTACCATCAGACTGTTGAACAGCTTCTATTACCATCAGACTGTTGAACAGCTTCTATTATCAGGCCATCAGACTGTTGAACAGCTTCTATTACCATCAGACTGTTGAACAGCTTCTATTATCAGATCATCAGACTGTTGAACAGCTTCTATTACCATCACACTGTTGAACAGCTTCTATTACCATCAGACTGTTGAACAGCTTCTATTACCAGACCATCAGACTTTTGAACAGCTTCTATTACCATCAGACTGTTGAACAGCTTCTATCACCAGACCATCAGACTGTTGAACAGCTTCTATTACCATCAGACTGTTGAACAACTTCTATCACCAGACCATCAGACTGTAGAACAGCTTCTATCACCAGACCATCAGACTGTTGAACAGCTTCTATCACCAGACCATCAGACTGTTGAACAGCTTCTATTACCATCAGACTGTTGAACAGCTTCTATTACCAGGCCATCATCAGGCTGTTGAACAGCTTCTATTACCAGACCGTGACTGTTGAACAGCTTCTATTACCAGACCATCAGACTGTTGAACAGCTTATATTACCAGACCATCAGACTGTTGAACAGCTTCTATTACCAGACCAACAGACTGTTGAACAGCTTCTATCACCAGACCATCAGACTGTTGAACAGCTTCTTTTACCAGACCATCAGACTGTTGAACAGCTTCTATTATCAGATCATCAGACTGTTAAACACCTTCTATTACCATCAGACTGTTGAACAGCTTCTATTACCAGACCATCAGACTGTTGAACAGCTTCTATTAGCAGACCATCAGACTGTTGAACAGCTTATATTACCATCAGACTGTTGAACAGCTTCTATTACCAGGCCATCATCAGACTGTTGAACAGCTTCTATTACCAGACCATCAGACTGTTGAACAGCTTCTATCACCAGACCATCAGACTGTTGAACAGCTTCTATCACCAGACCATCAGACTGTTGAACAGCTTCTATTACCAGACCATCAGACTGTTGAACAGCTTCTATTACCATCAGACTGTTGAACAGCTTCTATCACCAGACCATCAGACTGTTGAACAGCTTCTATTACCATCAGACTGTTGAACAGCTTCTATTACCAGGCCATCATCAGACTGTTGAACAGCTTCTATTACCAGACCGTGACTGTTGAACAGCTTCTATTACCAGACCATCAGACTGTTGAACAGCTTATATTACCAGACCATCAGACTGTTGAACAGCTTCTATTACCAAACCATCAGACTGTTGAACAGCTTCTATCACCAGACCATCAGACTGTTGAACATCTTCTTTTACCAGACCATCAGACTGTTGAACAGCTTATATTACCAGACCATCAGACTGTTGAACAGCTTCTATTACCAAACCATCAGACTGTTGAACAGCTTCTATCACCAGACCATCAGACTGTTGAACATCTTCTTTTACCAGACCATCAGACTGTTGAACAGCATCTATTACCATCAGACTGTTGAACAGCTTCTATTACCAGACCATCACTGTTGAACAGCTTCTATTACCAGGCCATCATCAGACTGTTGAACAGCTTCTATCACCAGACCGTCAGACTGTTGAACAGCTTCTATTACCAGACCATCAGGCTGTTGAACAGCTTCTTTTACCAGACCATCACTGTTGAACAGCTTCTATTACCAGACCATCAGACTGTTGAACAGCTTCTATTACCAGATCATCAGACTGTTGAACAGCTTCTATTACCATCAGACTGTTGAACAGCTTCTATTACCATCAGACTGTTGAACAGCTTCTATTACCATCAGACTGTTGAACAGCTTCTATTACCAGGCCATCAGACTTTTGAACAGCTTCTATTACCAGACCATCAGACTGTTGAACAGCTTCTATTACCATCAGACTGTTGAACAGCTTCTATTATCAGGCCATCAGACTGTTGAACAGCTTCTATTACCATCAGACTGTTGAACAGCTTCTATTATCAGATCATCAGACTGTTGAACAGCTTCTATTACCATCAGACTGCTGAACGGCTTCTATTACCAGACTGTCACTGTTGAACAGCTTCTTTTACCAGACCATCAGACTGTTGAACAGCTTCTATCACCAGACCATCAGACTGTTGAACAGCTTCTATTACCAGACCATCACTGTTGAACAGCTTCTTTTACCAGACCATCACTGTTGAACAGCTTCTATTATCAGACCATCAGACTGTTGAACAGCTTCTATTACCATCAGACTGTTGAAGAGCTTCTATTACCAGACCATCAGACTGTTGAACAGCTTCTATTACCATCAGACTGTTGAACAGCTTCTATTACCAGACCATCAGACTGTTGAACAGCTTCTATTAGCAGACCATCAGACTGTTGAACAGCTTCTATTACCATCAGACTGTTGAACAGCTTCTATTACCAGGCCATCATCAGACTGTTGAACAGCTTCTATTACCAGACCGTGACTGTTGAACAGCTTCTATTACCAGACCATCAGACTGTTGAAAATCTTCTTTTACCAGACCATCAGACTGTTGAACAGCTTCTATCACCAGACCATCAGACTGTTGAACAGCTTCTATTACCATCAGACTGTTGAACAGCTTCTATTACCAGGCCATCATCAGACTGTTGAACAGCTTCTATTACCAGACCGTGACTGTTGAACAGCTTCTATTACCAGACCATCAGACTGTTGAACAGCTTCTTTTACCAGACCATCAGACTGTTGAACAGCTTCTATTATCAGATCATCAGACTGTTAAACAGCTTCTATTACCATCAGACTGTTGAACAGCTTCTATTACCAGACCATCAGACTGTTGAACAGCTTCTATTAGCAGACCATCAGACTGTTGAACAGCTTATATTACCATCAGACTGTTGAACAGCTTCTATTACCAGGCCATCATCAGACTGTTGAACAGCTTCTATTACCAGACCGTGACTGTTGAACAGCTTCTATTACCAGACCATCAGACTGTTGAACAGCTTCTATTACCAGACCATCAGACTGTTGAACAGCTTCTATCACCAGACCATCAGACTGTTGAACAGCTTCTTTTACCAGACCATCAGACTGTTGAACAGCTTCTATTACCATCAGACTGTTGAACAGCTTCTATTACCAGGCCATCATCAGACTGTTGAACAGCTTCTATTACCAGACCGTGACTGTTGAACAGCTTCTATTACCAGACCATCAGACTGTTGAACAGCTTCTATTACCAGACCATCAGACTGTTGAACAGCTTCTATTACCAGACCATCAGACTGTTGAACAGCTTCTATCACCAGACCATCAGACTGTTGAACAGCTTCTTTTACCAGACCATCAGACTGTTGAACAGCTTCTATTACCATCAGACTGTTGAACAGCTTCTATTACCAGACCATCAGACTGTTGAACAGCTTCTATTACCAGACCATCAGACTGTTGAACAGCTTCTATTACCATCAGACTGTTGAACAGCTTCTATCACCAGACCATCAGACTGTTGAACAGCTTCTATTACCATCAGACTGTTGAACAGCTTCTATTACCATCAGACTGTTGAACAGCTTCTATTACCAGACCATCAGACTGTTGAACAGATTCTTTTACCAGACCATCACTGTTGAACAGCTTCTATTACCAGACAGTCAGACTGTTGAACAGCTTCTATTACCAGGCCATCAGACAGTTGAACAGCTTCTATCACCATCAGACTGTTGAACAGCTTCTATTACCAGACCATCAGACTGTTGAACAGCTTCTATTACCAGACCATCAGACTGTTGAACAGCTTCTATTACCAGACCATCAGACTGTTGAACAGCTTCTATTACCATCAGACTGTTGAACAGCTTCTATTACCAGACCATCAGACTGTTGAACAGCTTCTATTACCAGACCATCAGACTGTTGAACAGCTTCTATTACCAGACCATCAGACTGTTGAACAGCTTCTATTACCAGACCATCAGACTGTTGAACAGCTTCTATTACCATCAGACTGTTGAACAGCTTCTATTACCATCAGACTGTTGAACAGCTTCTATTACCATCAGACTGTTGAACAGCTTCTATTACCAGGCCATCAGTCTGTTGAACAGCTTCTATTACCAGACCATCAGACTGTTAAACCGCTTCTATTACCATCAGACTGTTGAACAGCTTCTATTACCATCAGACTGTTGAACAGCTTCTATTATCAGGCCATCAGACTGTTGAACAGCTTCTATTACCATCAGACTGTTGAACAGCTTCTATTATCAGATCATCAGACTGTTGAACAGCTTCTATTACCATCACACTGTTGAACAGCTTCTATTACCATCAGACTGTTGAACAGCTTCTATTACCAGACCATCAGACTTTTGAACAGCTTCTATTACCATCAGACTGTTGAACAGCTTCTATCACCAGACCATCAGACTGTTGAACAGCTTCTATTACCATCAGACTGTTGAACAGCTTCTATCACCAGACCATCAGACTGTAGAACAGCTTCTATCACCAGACCATCAGACTGTTGAACAGCTTCTTTTACCAGACCATCAGACTGTTGAACAGCTTCTATTACCATCAGACTGTTGAAAATCTTCTTTTACCAGACCATCAGACTGTTGAACAGCTTCTATCACCAGACCATCAGACTGTTGAACAGCTTCTATTACCATCAGACTGTTGAACAGCTTCTATTACCAGGCCATCATCAGACTGTTGAACAGCTTCTATTACCAGACCGTGACTGTTGAACAGCTTCTATTACCAGACCATCAGACTGTTGAACAGCTTCTTTTACCAGACCATCAGACTGTTGAACAGCTTCTATTATCAGATCATCAGACTGTTAAACAGCTTCTATTACCATCAGACTGTTGAACAGCTTCTATTACCAGACCATCAGACTGTTGAACAGCTTCTATTAGCAGACCATCAGACTGTTGAACAGCTTATATTACCATCAGACTGTTGAACAGCTTCTATTACCAGGCCATCATCAGACTGTTGAACAGCTTCTATTACCAGACCGTGACTGTTGAACAGCTTCTATTACCAGACCATCAGACTGTTGAACAGCTTCTATTACCAGACCATCAGACTGTTGAACAGCTTCTATCACCAGACCATCAGACTGTTGAACAGCTTCTTTTACCAGACCATCAGACTGTTGAACAGCTTCTATTACCATCAGACTGTTGAACAGCTTCTATTACCAGGCCATCATCAGACTGTTGAACAGCTTCTATTACCAGACCGTGACTGTTGAACAGCTTCTATTACCAGACCATCAGACTGTTGAACAGCTTCTATTACCAGACCATCAGACTGTTGAACAGCTTCTATTACCAGACCATCAGACTGTTGAACAGCTTCTATCACCAGACCATCAGACTGTTGAACAGCTTCTTTTACCAGACCATCAGACTGTTGAACAGCTTCTATTACCATCAGACTGTTGAACAGCTTCTATTACCAGACCATCAGACTGTTGAACAGCTTCTATTACCAGACCATCAGACTGTTGAACAGCTTCTATTACCATCAGACTGTTGAACAGCTTCTATCACCAGACCATCAGACTGTTGAACAGCTTCTATTACCATCAGACTGTTGAACAGCTTCTATTACCATCAGACTGTTGAACAGCTTCTATTACCAGACCATCAGACTGTTGAACAGATTCTTTTACCAGACCATCACTGTTGAACAGCTTCTATTACCAGACAGTCAGACTGTTGAACAGCTTCTATTACCAGGCCATCAGACAGTTGAACAGCTTCTATCACCATCAGACTGTTGAACAGCTTCTATTACCAGACCATCAGACTGTTGAACAGCTTCTATTACCAGACCATCAGACTGTTGAACAGCTTCTATTACCAGACCATCAGACTGTTGAACAGCTTCTATTACCATCAGACTGTTGAACAGCTTCTATTACCAGACCATCAGACTGTTGAACAGCTTCTATTACCAGACCATCAGACTGTTGAACAGCTTCTATTACCAGACCATCAGACTGTTGAACAGCTTCTATTACCAGACCATCAGACTGTTGAACAGCTTCTATTACCATCAGACTGTTGAACAGCTTCTATTACCATCAGACTGTTGAACAGCTTCTATTACCATCAGACTGTTGAACAGCTTCTATTACCAGGCCATCAGTCTGTTGAACAGCTTCTATTACCAGACCATCAGACTGTTAAACCGCTTCTATTACCATCAGACTGTTGAACAGCTTCTATTACCATCAGACTGTTGAACAGCTTCTATTATCAGGCCATCAGACTGTTGAACAGCTTCTATTACCATCAGACTGTTGAACAGCTTCTATTATCAGATCATCAGACTGTTGAACAGCTTCTATTACCATCACACTGTTGAACAGCTTCTATTACCATCAGACTGTTGAACAGCTTCTATTACCAGACCATCAGACTTTTGAACAGCTTCTATTACCATCAGACTGTTGAACAGCTTCTATCACCAGACCATCAGACTGTTGAACAGCTTCTATTACCATCAGACTGTTGAACAGCTTCTATCACCAGACCATCAGACTGTAGAACAGCTTCTATCACCAGACCATCAGACTGTTGAACAGCTTCTATCACCAGACCATCAGACTGTTGAACAGCTTCTATTACCATCAGACTGTTGAACAGCTTCTATTACCAGGCCATCATCAGACTGTTGAACAGCTTCTATTACCAGACCGTGACTGTTGAACAGCTTCTATTACCAGACCATCAGACTGTTGAACAGCTTATATTACCAGACCATCAGACTGTTGAACAGCTTCTATTAGCAGACCAACAGACTGTTGAACAGCTTCTATCACCAGACCATCAGACTGTTGAACAGCTTCTTTTACCAGACCATCAGACTGTTGAACAGCTTCTATTATCAGATCATCAGACTGTTAAACACCTTCTATTACCATCAGACTGTTGAACAGCTTCTATTACCAGACCATCAGACTGTTGAACAGCTTCTATTAGCAGACCATCAGACTGTTGAACAGCTTATATTACCATCAGACTGTTGAACAGCTTCTATTACCAGGCCATCATCAGACTGTTGAACAGCTTCTATTACCAGACCGTGACTGTTGAACAGCTTCTATTACCAGACCATCAGACTGTTGAACAGCTTCTATTACCAGACCATCAGACTGTTGAACAGCTTCTATCACCAGACCATCAGACTGTTGAACAGCTTCTTTTACCAGACCATCAGACTGTTGAACAGCTTCTATTACCATCAGACTGTTGAACAGCTTCTATTACCAGGCCATCATCAGACTGTTGAACAGCTTCTATTACCAGACCGTGACTGTTGAACAGCTTCTATTACCAGACCATCAGACTGTTGAACAGCTTCTATTACCAGACCATCAGACTGTTGAACAGCTTCTATTACCAGACCATCAGACTGTTGAACAGCTTCTATCACCAGACCATCAGACTGTTGAACAGCTTCTTTTACCAGACCATCAGACTGTTGAACAGCTTCTATTACCATCAGACTGTTGAACAGCTTCTATTATCAGGCCATCAGACTGTTGAACAGCTTCTATTACCATCAGACTGTTGAACAGCTTCTATTATCAGATCATCAGACTGTTGAACAGCTTCTATTACCATCAGACTGCTGAACGGCTTCTATTACCAGACTGTCACTGTTGAACAGCTTCTATTATCAGGCCATCAGACTGTTGAACAGCTTCTATTACCATCAGACTGTTGAACAGCTTCTATTACCAGATCATCAGACTGTTGAACAGCTTCTATTACCATCAGACTGTTGAACAGCTTCTATTACCATCAGACTGTTGAACAGCTTCTATTACCATCAGACTGTTGAACAGCTTCTATTACCAGGCCATCAGACTTTTGAACAGCTTCTATTACCAGACCATCAGACTGTTGAACAGCTTCTATTACCATCAGACTGTTGAACAGCTTCTATTATCAGGCCATCAGACTGTTGAACAGCTTCTATTACCATCAGACTGTTGAACAGCTTCTATTATCAGATCATCAGACTGTTGAACAGCTTCTATTACCATCAGACTGCTGAACGGCTTCTATTACCAGACTGTCACTGTTGAACAGCTTCTTTTACCAGACCATCAGACTGTTGAACAGCTTCTATCACCAGACCATCAGACTGTTGAACAGCTTCTATTACCAGACCATCACTGTTGAACAGCTTCTTTTACCAGACCATCACTGTTGAACAGCTTCTATTATCAGACCATCAGACTGTTGAACAGCTTCTATTACCATCAGACTGTTGAAGAGCTTCTATTACCAGACCATCAGACTGTTGAACAGCTTCTATTACCATCAGACTGTTGAACAGCTTCTATTACCAGACCATCAGACTGTTGAACAGCTTCTATTAGCAGACCATCAGACTGTTGAACAGCTTCTATTACCATCAGACTGTTGAACAGCTTCTATTACCAGGCCATCATCAGACTGTTGAACAGCTTCTATTACCAGACCGTGACTGTTGAACAGCTTCTATTACCAGACCATCAGACTGTTGAAAATCTTCTTTTACCAGACCATCAGACTGTTGAACAGCTTCTATCACCAGACCATCAGACTGTTGAACAGCTTCTATTACCATCAGACTGTTGAACAGCTTCTATTACCAGGCCATCATCAGACTGTTGAACAGCTTCTATTACCAGACCGTGACTGTTGAACAGCTTCTATTACCAGACCATCAGACTGTTGAACAGCTTCTTTTACCAGACCATCAGACTGTTGAACAGCTTCTATTATCAGATCATCAGACTGTTAAACAGCTTCTATTACCATCAGACTGTTGAACAGCTTCTATTACCAGACCATCAGACTGTTGAACAGCTTCTATTAGCAGACCATCAGACTGTTGAACAGCTTATATTACCATCAGACTGTTGAACAGCTTCTATTACCAGGCCATCATCAGACTGTTGAACAGCTTCTATTACCAGACCGTGACTGTTGAACAGCTTCTATTACCAGACCATCAGACTGTTGAACAGCTTCTATTACCAGACCATCAGACTGTTGAACAGCTTCTATCACCAGACCATCAGACTGTTGAACAGCTTCTTTTACCAGACCATCAGACTGTTGAACAGCTTCTATTACCATCAGACTGTTGAACAGCTTCTATTACCAGGCCATCATCAGACTGTTGAACAGCTTCTATTACCAGACCGTGACTGTTGAACAGCTTCTATTACCAGACCATCAGACTGTTGAACAGCTTCTATTACCAGACCATCAGACTGTTGAACAGCTTCTATTACCAGACCATCAGACTGTTGAACAGCTTCTATCACCAGACCATCGGACTGTTGAACAGCTTCTTTTACCAGACCATCAGACTGTTGAACAGCTTCTATTACCATCAGACTGTTGAACAGCTTCTATTACCAGACCATCAGACTGTTGAACAGCTTCTATTACCAGACCATCAGACTGTTGAACAGCTTCTATTACCATCAGACTGTTGAACAGCTTCTATCACCAGACCATCAGACTGTTGAACAGCTTCTATTACCATCAGACTGTTGAACAGCTTCTATTACCATCAGACTGTTGAACAGCTTCTATTACCAGACCATCAGACTGTTGAACAGATTCTTTTACCAGACCATCACTGTTGAACAGCTTCTATTACCAGACAGTCAGACTGTTGAACAGCTTCTATTACCAGGCCATCAGACAGTTGAACAGCTTCTATCACCATCAGACTGTTGAACAGCTTCTATTACCAGACCATCAGACTGTTGAACAGCTTCTATTACCAGACCATCAGACTGTTGAACAGCTTCTATTACCAGACCATCAGACTGTTGAACAGCTTCTATTACCATCAGACTGTTGAACAGCTTCTATTACCAGACCATCAGACTGTTGAACAGCTTCTATTACCAGACCATCAGACTGTTGAACAGCTTCTATTACCAGACCATCAGACTGTTGAACAGCTTCTATTACCAGACCATCAGACTGTTGAACAGCTTCTATTACCATCAGACTGTTGAACAGCTTCTATTACCATCAGACTGTTGAACAGCTTCTATTACCATCAGACTGTTGAACAGCTTCTATTACCAGGCCATCAGTCTGTTGAACAGCTTCTATTACCAGACCATCAGACTGTTAAACCGCTTCTATTACCATCAGACTGTTGAACAGCTTCTATTACCATCAGACTGTTGAACAGCTTCTATTATCAGGCCATCAGACTGTTGAACAGCTTCTATTACCATCAGACTGTTGAACAGCTTCTATTATCAGATCATCAGACTGTTGAACAGCTTCTATTACCATCACACTGTTGAACAGCTTCTATTACCATCAGACTGTTGAACAGCTTCTATTACCAGACCATCAGACTTTTGAACAGCTTCTATTACCATCAGACTGTTGAACAGCTTCTATCACCAGACCATCAGACTGTTGAACAGCTTCTATTACCATCAGACTGTTGAACAGCTTCTATCACCAGACCATCAGACTGTAGAACAGCTTCTATCACCAGACCATCAGACTGTTGAACAGCTTCTATCACCAGACCATCAGACTGTTGAACAGCTTCTATTACCATCAGACTGTTGAACAGCTTCTATTACCAGGCCATCATCAGACTGTTGAACAGCTTCTATTACCAGACCGTGACTGTTGAACAGCTTCTATTACCAGACCATCAGACTGTTGAACAGCTTATATTACCAGACCATCAGACTGTTGAACAGCTTCTATTACCAGACCAACAGACTGTTGAACAGCTTCTATCACCAGACCATCAGACTGTTGAACAGCTTCTTTTACCAGACCATCAGACTGTTGAACAGCTTCTATTATCAGATCATCAGACTGTTAAACACCTTCTATTACCATCAGACTGTTGAACAGCTTCTATTACCAGACCATCAGACTGTTGAACAGCTTCTATTAGCAGACCATCAGACTGTTGAACAGCTTATATTACCATCAGACTGTTGAACAGCTTCTATTACCAGGCCATCATCAGACTGTTGAACAGCTTCTATTACCAGACCGTGACTGTTGAACAGCTTCTATTACCAGACCATCAGACTGTTGAACAGCTTCTATTACCAGACCATCAGACTGTTGAACAGCTTCTATCACCAGACCATCAGACTGTTGAACAGCTTCTTTTACCAGACCATCAGACTGTTGAACAGCTTCTATTACCATCAGACTGTTGAACAGCTTCTATTACCAGGCCATCATCAGACTGTTGAACAGCTTCTATTACCAGACCGTGACTGTTGAACAGCTTCTATTACCAGACCATCAGACTGTTGAACAGCTTCTATTACCAGACCATCAGACTGTTGAACAGCTTCTATTACCAGACCATCAGACTGTTGAACAGCTTCTATCACCAGACCATCAGACTGTTGAACAGCTTCTTTTACCAGACCATCAGACTGTTGAACAGCTTCTATTACCATCAGACTGTTGAACAGCTTCTATTATCAGGCCATCAGACTGTTGAACAGCTTCTATTACCATCAGACTGTTGAACAGCTTCTATTATCAGATCATCAGACTGTTGAACAGCTTCTATTACCATCAGACTGCTGAACGGCTTCTATTACCAGACTGTCACTGTTGAACAGCTTCTTTTACCAGACCATCAGACTGTTGAACAGCTTCTATCACCAGACCATCAGACTGTTGAACAGCTTCTATTACCAGACCATCACTGTTGAACAGCTTCTTTTACCAGACCATCACTGTTGAACAGCTTCTATTATCAGACCATCAGACTGTTGAACAGCTTCTATTACCATCAGACTGTTGAAGAGCTTCTATTACCAGACCATCAGACTGTTGAACAGCTTCTATTACCATCAGACTGTTGAACAGCTTCTATTACCAGACCATCAGACTGTTGAACAGCTTCTATTAGCAGACCATCAGACTGTTGAACAGCTTCTATTACCATCAGACTGTTGAACAGCTTCTATTTACAGGCCATCATCAGACTGTTGAACAGCTTCTATTACCAGACCGTGACTGTTGAACAGCTTCTATTACCAGACCATCAGACTGTTGAAAATCTTCTTTTACCAGACCATCAGACTGTTGAACAGCTTCTATCACCAGACCATCAGACTGTTGAACAGCTTCTATTACCATCAGACTGTTGAACAGCTTCTATTACCAGGCCATCATCAGACTGTTGAACAGCTTCTATTACCAGACCGTGACTGTTGAACAGCTTCTATTACCAGACCATCAGACTGTTGAACAGCTTATATTACCAGACCATCAGACTGTTGAACAGCTTCTATTACCAGACCAACAGACTGTTGAACAGCTTCTATCACCAGACCATCAGACTGTTGAACAGCTTCTTTTACCAGACCATCAGACTGTTGAACAGCTTCTATTATCAGATCATCAGACTGTTAAACAGCTTCTATTACCATCAGACTGTTGAACAGCTTCTATTACCAGACCATCAGACTGTTGAACAGCTTCTATTAGCAGACCATCAGACTGTTGAACAGCTTATATTACCATCAGACTGTTGAACAGCTTCTATTACCAGGCCATCATCAGACTGTTGAACAGCTTCTATTACCAGACCGTGACTGTTGAACAGCTTCTATTACCAGACCATCAGACTGTTGAACAGCTTCTATTACCAGACCATCAGACTGTTGAACAGCTTCTATCACCAGACCATCAGACTGTTGAACAGCTTCTTTTACCAGACCATCAGACTGTTGAACAGCTTCTATTACCATCAGACTGTTGAACAGCTTCTATTACCAGGCCATCATCAGACTGTTGAACAGCTTCTATTACCAGACCGTGACTGTTGAACAGCTTCTATTACCAGACCATCAGACTGTTGAACAGCTTCTATTACCAGACCATCAGACTGTTGAACAGCTTCTATTACCAGACCATCAGACTGTTGAACAGCTTCTATTACCATCAGACTGTTGAACAGCTTCTATTACCATCAGACTGTTGAACAGCTTCTATTACCATCAGACTGTTGAACAGCTTCTATTACCAGGCCATCAGTCTGTTGAACAGCTTCTATTACCAGACCATCAGACTGTTAAACCGCTTCTATTACCATCAGACTGTTGAACAGCTTCTATTACCATCAGACTGTTGAACAGCTTCTATTATCAGGCCATCAGACTGTTGAACAGCTTCTATTACCATCAGACTGTTGAACAGCTTCTATTATCAGATCATCAGACTGTTGAACAGCTTCTATTACCATCACACTGTTGAACAGCTTCTATTACCATCAGACTGTTGAACAGCTTCTATTACCAGACCATCAGACTTTTGAACAGCTTCTATTACCATCAGACTGTTGAACAGCTTCTATCACCAGACCATCAGACTGTTGAACAGCTTCTATTACCATCAGACTGTTGAACAGCTTCTATCACCAGACCATCAGACTGTAGAACAGCTTCTATCACCAGACCATCAGACTGTTGAACAGCTTCTATCACCAGACCATCAGACTGTTGAACAGCTTCTATTACCATCAGACTGTTGAACAGCTTCTATTACCAGGCCATCATCAGACTGTTGAACAGCTTCTATTACCAGACCGTGACTGTTGAACAGCTTCTATTACCAGACCATCAGACTGTTGAACAGCTTATATTACCAGACCATCAGACTGTTGAACAGCTTCTATTACCAGACCAACAGACTGTTGAACAGCTTATATTACCAGACCATCAGACTGTTGAACAGCTTCTATTACCAGACCATCAGACTGTTGAACAGCTTCTATTACCATCAGACTGTTGAACAGCTTCTATTACCATCAGACTGTTGAACAGCTTCTATTACCATCAGACTGTTGAACAGCTTCTATTACCAGGCCATCAGTCTGTTGAACAGCTTCTATTACCAGACCATCAGACTGTTAAACCGCTTCTATTACCATCAGACTGTTGAACAGCTTCTATTACCATCAGACTGTTGAACAGCTTCTATTATCAGGCCATCAGACTGTTGAACAGCTTCTATTACCATCAGACTGTTGAACAGCTTCTATTATCAGATCATCAGACTGTTGAACAGCTTCTATTACCATCACACTGTTGAACAGCTTCTATTACCATCAGACTGTTGAACAGCTTCTATTACCAGACCATCAGACTTTTGAACAGCTTCTATTACCATCAGACTGTTGAACAGCTTCTATCACCAGACCATCAGACTGTTGAACAGCTTCTATTACCATCAGACTGTTGAACAGCTTCTATCACCAGACCATCAGACTGTAGAACAGCTTCTATCACCAGACCATCAGACTGTTGAACAGCTTCTATCACCAGACCATCAGACTGTTGAACAGCTTCTATTACCATCAGACTGTTGAACAGCTTCTATTACCAGGCCATCATCAGACTGTTGAACAGCTTCTATTACCAGACCGTGACTGTTGAACAGCTTCTATTACCAGACCATCAGACTGTTGAACAGCTTATATTACCAGACCATCAGACTGTTGAACAGCTTCTATTACCAGACCAACAGACTGTTGAACAGCTTCTATCACCAGACCATCAGACTGTTGAACAGCTTCTTTTACCAGACCATCAGACTGTTGAACAGCTTCTATTATCAGATCATCAGACTGTTAAACACCTTCTATTACCATCAGACTGTTGAACAGCTTCTATTACCAGACCATCAGACTGTTGAACAGCTTCTATTAGCAGACCATCAGACTGTTGAACAGCTTATATTACCATCAGACTGTTGAACAGCTTCTATTACCAGGCCATCATCAGACTGTTGAACAGCTTCTATTACCAGACCGTGACTGTTGAACAGCTTCTATTACCAGACCATCAGACTGTTGAACAGCTTCTATTACCAGACCATCAGACTGTTGAACAGCTTCTATCACCAGACCATCAGACTGTTGAACAGCTTCTTTTACCAGACCATCAGACTGTTGAACAGCTTCTATTACCATCAGACTGTTGAACAGCTTCTATTACCAGGCCATCATCAGACCGTTGAACAGCTTCTATTACCAGACCATCAGACTGTTGAACAGCTTCTATTAGCAGACCATCAGACTGTTGAACAGCTTATATTACCATCAGACTGTTGAACAGCTTCTATTAACCGGCCATCATCAGACTGTTGAACAGCTTCTATTACCAGACCGTGACTGTTGAACAGCTTCTATTACCAGACCATCAGACTGTTGAACAGCTTCTATTACCAGACCATCAGACTGTTGAACAGCTTCTATCACCAGACCATCAGACTGTTGAACAGCTTCTTTTACCAGACCATCAGACTGTTGAACAGCTTCTATTACCATCAGACTGTTGAACAGCTTCTATTACCAGGCCATCATCAGACTGTTGAACAGCTTCTATTACCAGACCGTGACTGTTGAACAGCTTCTATTACCAGACCATCAGACTGTTGAACAGCTTCTATAACCAGACCATCAGACTGTTGAACAGCTTCTATTACCAGACCATCAGACTGTTGAACAGCTTCTATCACCAGACCATCAGACTGTTGAACAGCTTCTTTTACCAGACCATCAGACTGTTGAACAGCTTCTATTACCATCAGACTGTTGAACAGCTTCTATTATCAGGCCATCAGACTGTTGAACAGCTTCTATTACCATCAGACTGTTGAACAGCTTCTATTATCAGATCATCAGACTGTTGAACAGCTTCTATTACCATCAGACTGCTGAACGGCTTCTATTACCAGACTGTCACTGTTGAACAGCTTCTTTTACCAGACCATCAGACTGTTGAACAGCTTCTATCACCAGACCATCAGACTGTTGAACAGCTTCTATTACCAGACCATCACTGTTGAACAGCTTCTTTTACCAGACCATCACTGTTGAACAGCTTCTATTATCAGACCATCAGACTGTTGAACAGCTTCTATTACCATCAGACTGTTGAAGAGCTTCTATTACCAGACCATCAGACTGTTGAACAGCTTCTATTACCATCAGACTGTTGAACAGCTTCTATTACCAGACCATCAGACTGTTGAACAGCTTCTATTAGCAGACCATCAGACTGTTGAACAGCTTCTATTACCATCAGACTGTTGAACAGCTTCTATTACCAGGCCATCATCAGACTGTTGAACAGCTTCTATTACCAGACCGTGACTGTTGAACAGCTTCTATTACCAGACCATCAGACTGTTGAAAATCTTCTTTTACCAGACCATCAGACTGTTGAACAGCTTCTATCACCAGACCATCAGACTGTTGAACAGCTTCTATTACCATCAGACTGTTGAACAGCTTCTATTACCAGGCCATCATCAGACTGTTGAACAGCTTCTATTACCAGACCGTGACTGTTGAACAGCTTCTATTACCAGACCATCAGACTGTTGAACAGCTTATATTACCAGACCATCAGACTGTTGAACAGCTTCTATTACCAGACCAACAGACTGTTGAACAGCTTCTATCACCAGACCATCAGACTGTTGAACAGCTTCTTTTACCAGACCATCAGACTGTTGAACAGCTTCTATTATCAGATCATCAGACTGTTAAACAGCTTCTATTACCATCAGACTGTTGAACAGCTTCTATTACCAGACCATCAGACTGTTGAACAGCTTCTATTAGCAGACCATCAGACTGTTGAACAGCTTATATTACCATCAGACTGTTGAACAGCTTCTATTACCAGGCCATCATCAGACTGTTGAACAGCTTCTATTACCAGACCGTGACTGTTGAACAGCTTCTATTACCAGACCATCAGACTGTTGAACAGCTTCTATTACCAGACCATCAGACTGTTGAACAGCTTCTATCACCAGACCATCAGACTGTTGAACAGCTTATTTTACCAGACCATCAGACTGTTGAACAGCTTCTATTACCATCAGACTGTTGAACAGCTTCTATTACCAGGCCATCATCAGACTGTTGAACAGCTTCTATTACCAGACCGTGACTGTTGAACAGCTTCTATTACCAGACCATCAGACTGTTGAACAGCTTCTATTACCAGACCATCAGACTGTTGAACAGCTTCTATTACCAGACCATCAGACTGTTGAACAGCTTCTATCACCAGACCATCAGACTGTTGAACAGCTTCTTTTACCAGACCATCAGACTGTTGAACAGCTTCTATTACCATCAGACTGTTGAACAGCTTCTATTACCAGACCATCAGACTGTTGAACAGCTTCTATTACCAGACCATCAGACTGTTGAACAGCTTCTATTACCATCAGACTGTTGAACAGCTTCTATCACCAGACCATCAGACTGTTGAACAGCTTCTATTACCATCAGACTGTTGAACAGCTTCTATTACCATCAGACTGTTGAACAGCTTCTATTACCAGACCATCAGACTGTTGAACAGCTTCTTTTACCAGACCATCACTGTTGAACAGCTTCTATTACCAGACAGTCAGACTGTTGAACAGCTTCTATTACCAGGCCATCAGACAGTTGAACAGCTTCTATCACCATCAGACTGTTGAACAGCTTCTATTACCAGACCATCAGACTGTTGAACAGCTTCTATTACCAGACCATCAGACTGTTGAACAGCTTCTATTACCAGACCATCAGACTGTTGAACAGCTTCTATTACCATCAGACTGTTGAACAGCTTCTATTACCAGACCATCAGACTGTTGAACAGCTTCTATTACCAGACCATCAGACTGTTGAACAGCTTCTATTACCAGACCATCAGACTGTTGAACAGCTTCTATTACCAGACCATCAGACTGTTGAACAGCTTCTATTACCATCAGACTGTTGAACAGCTTCTATTACCATCAGACTGTTGAACAGCTTCTATTACCATCAGACTGTTGAACAGCTTCTATTACCAGGCCATCAGTCTGTTGAACAGCTTCTATTACCAGACCATCAGACTGTTAAACAGCTTCTATTACCATCAGTCTGTTGAACAGCTTCTATTACCATCAGACTGTTGAACAGCTTCTATTATCAGGCCATCAGACTGTTGAACAGCTTCTATTACCATCAGACTGTTGAACAGCTTCTATTATCAGACCATCAGACTGTTGAAAATCTTCTTTTACCAGACCATCAGACTGTTGAACAGCTTCTATCACCAGACCATCAGACTGTTGAACAGCTTCTATTACCATCAGACTGTTGAACAGCTTCTATTACCAGGCCATCATCAGACTGTTGAACAGCTTCTATTACCAGACCGTGACTGTTGAACAGCTTCTATTACCAGACCATCAGACTGTTGAACAGCTTATATTACCAGACCATCAGACTGTTGAACAGCTTCTATTACCAGACCAACAGACTGTTGAACAGCTTCTATCACCAGACCATCAGACTGTTGAACAGCTTCTTTTACCAGACCATCAGACTGTTGAACAGCTTCTATTATCAGATCATCAGACTGTTAAACAGCTTCTATTACCATCAGACTGTTGAACAGCTTCTATTACCAGACCATCAGACTGTTGAACAGCTTCTATTAGCAGACCATCAGACTGTTGAACAGCTTATATTACCATCAGACTGTTGAACAGCTTCTATTACCAGGCCATCATCAGACTGTTGAACAGCTTCTATTACCAGACCGTGACTGTTGAACAGCTTCTATTACCAGACCATCAGACTGTTGAACAGCTTCTATTACCAGACCATCAGACTGTTGAACAGCTTCTATCACCAGACCATCAGACTGTTGAACAGCTTATTTTACCAGACCATCAGACTGTTGAACAGCTTCTATTACCATCAGACTGTTGAACAGCTTCTATTACCAGGCCATCATCAGACTGTTGAACAGCTTCTATTACCAGACCGTGACTGTTGAACAGCTTCTATTACCAGACCATCAGACTGTTGAACAGCTTCTATTACCAGACCATCAGACTGTTGAACAGCTTCTATTACCAGACCATCAGACTGTTGAACAGCTTCTATCACCAGACCATCAGACTGTTGAACAGCTTCTTTTACCAGACCATCAGACTGTTGAACAGCTTCTATTACCATCAGACTGTTGAACAGCTTCTATTACCAGACCATCAGACTGTTGAACAGCTTCTATTACCAGACCATCAGACTGTTGAACAGCTTCTATTACCATCAGACTGTTGAACAGCTTCTATCACCAGACCATCAGAGTGTTGAACAGCTTCTATTACCATCAGACTGTTGAACAGCTTCTATTACCATCAGACTGTTGAACAGCTTCTATTACCAGACCATCAGACTGTTGAACAGCTTCTTTTACCAGACCATCACTGTTGAACAGCTTCTATTACCAGACAGTCAGACTGTTGAACAGCTTCTATTACCAGGCCATCAGACAGTTGAACAGCTTCTATCACCATCAGACTGTTGAACAGCTTCTATTACCAGACCATCAGACTGTTGAACAGCTTCTATTACCAGACCATCAGACTGTTGAACAGCTTCTATTACCAGACCATCAGACTGTTGAACAGCTTCTATTACCATCAGACTGTTGAACAGCTTCTATTACCAGACCATCAGACTGTTGAACAGCTTCTATTACCAGACCATCAGACTGTTGAACAGCTTCTATTACCAGACCATCAGACTGTTGAACAGCTTCTATTACCAGACCATCAGACTGTTGAACAGCTTCTATTACCATCAGACTGTTGAACAGCTTCTATTACCATCAGACTGTTGAACAGCTTCTATTACCATCAGACTGTTGAACAGCTTCTATTACCAGGCCATCAGTCTGTTGAACAGCTTCTATTACCAGACCATCAGACTGTTAAACAGCTTCTATTACCATCAGTCTGTTGAACAGCTTCTATTACCATCAGACTGTTGAACAGCTTCTATTATCAGGCCATCAGACTGTTGAACAGCTTCTATTACCATCAGACTGTTGAACAGCTTCTATTATCAGACCATCAGACTGTTGAAAATCTTCTTTTACCAGACCATCAGACTGTTGAACAGCTTCTATCACCAGACCATCAGACTGTTGAACAGCTTCTATTACCATCAGACTGTTGAACAGCTTCTATTACCAGGCCATCATCAGACTGTTGAACAGCTTCTATTACCAGACCGTGACTGTTGAACAGCTTCTATTACCAGACCATCAGACTGTTGAACAGCTTATATTACCAGACCATCAGACTGTTGAACAGCTTCTATTACCAGACCAACAGACTGTTGAACAGCTTCTATCACCAGACCATCAGACTGTTGAACAGCTTCTTTTACCAGACCATCAGACTGTTGAACAGCTTCTATTATCAGATCATCAGACTGTTAAACAGCTTCTATTACCATCAGACTGTTGAACAGCTTCTATTACCAGACCATCAGACTGTTGAACAGCTTCTATTAGCAGACCATCAGACTGTTGAACAGCTTATATTACCATCAGACTGTTGAACAGCTTCTATTACCAGGCCATCATCAGACTGTTGAACAGCTTCTATTACCAGACCGTGACTGTTGAACAGCTTCTATTACCAGACCATCAGACTGTTGAACAGCTTCTATTACCAGACCATCAGACTGTTGAACAGCTTCTATCACCAGACCATCAGACTGTTGAACAGCTTATTTTACCAGACCATCAGACTGTTGAACAGCTTCTATTACCATCAGACTGTTGAACAGCTTCTATTACCAGGCCATCATCAGACTGTTGAACAGCTTCTATTACCAGACCGTGACTGTTGAACAGCTTCTATTACCAGACCATCAGACTGTTGAACAGCTTCTATTACCAGACCATCAGACTGTTGAACAGCTTCTATTACCAGACCATCAGACTGTTGAACAGCTTCTATCACCAGACCATCAGACTGTTGAACAGCTTCTTTTACCAGACCATCAGACTGTTGAACAGCTTCTATTACCATCAGACTGTTGAACAGCTTCTATTACCAGACCATCAGACTGTTGAACAGCTTCTATTACCAGACCATCAGACTGTTGAACAGCTTCTATTACCATCAGACTGTTGAACAGCTTCTATCACCAGACCATCAGACTGTTGAACAGCTTCTATTACCATCAGACTGTTGAACAGCTTCTATTACCATCAGACTGTTGAACAGCTTCTATTACCAGACCATCAGACTGTTGAACAGCTTCTTTTACCAGACCATCACTGTTGAACAGCTTCTATTACCAGACAGTCAGACTGTTGAACAGCTTCTATTACCAGGCCATCAGACAGTTGAACAGCTTCTATCACCATCAGACTGTTGAACAGCTTCTATTACCAGACCATCAGACTGTTGAACAGCTTCTATTACCAGACCATCAGACTGTTGAACAGCTTCTATTACCAGACCATCAGACTGTTGAACAGCTTCTATTACCATCAGACTGTTGAACAGCTTCTATTACCAGACCATCAGACTGTTGAACAGCTTCTATTACCAGACCATCAGACTGTTGAACAGCTTCTATTACCAGACCATCAGACTGTTGAACAGCTTCTATTACCAGACCATCAGACTGTTGAACAGCTTCTATTACCATCAGACTGTTGAACAGCTTCTATTACCATCAGACTGTTGAACAGCTTCTATTACCATCAGACTGTTGAACAGCTTCTATTACCAGGCCATCAGTCTGTTGAACAGCTTCTATTACCAGACCATCAGACTGTTAAACAGCTTCTATTACCATCAGTCTGTTGAACAGCTTCTATTACCATCAGACTGTTGAACAGCTTCTATTATCAGGCCATCAGACTGTTGAACAGCTTCTATTACCATCAGACTGTTGAACAGCTTCTATTATCAGATCATCAGACTGTTGAACAGCTTCTATTACCATCACACTGTTGAACAGCTTCTATTACCATCAGACTGTTGAACAGCTTCTATTACCAGACCATCAGACTTTTGAACAGCTTCTATTACCATCAGACTGTTGAACAGCTTCTATCACCAGACCATCAGACTGTTGAACAGCTTCTATTACCATCAGACTGTTGAACAGCTTCTATCACCAGACCATCAGACTGTAGAACAGCTTCTATCACCAGAGCATCAGACTGTTGAACAGCTTCTATCACCAGACCATCAGACTGTTGAACAGCTTCTATTACCATCAGACTGTTGAACAGCTTCTATTACCAGGCCATCATCAGACTGTTGAACAGCTTCTATTACCAGACCGTGACTGTTGAACAGCTTCTATTACCAGACCATCAGACTGTTGAACAGCTTATATTACCAGACCATCAGACTGTTGAACAGCTTCTATTACCAGACCAACAGACTGTTGAACAGCTTCTATCACCAGACCATCAGACTGTTGAACAGCTTCTTTTACCAGACCATCAGACTGTTGAACAGCTTCTATTATCAGATCATCAGACTGTTAAACACCTTCTATTACCATCAGACTGTTGAACAGCTTCTATTACCAGACCATCAGACTGTTGAACAGCTTCTATTAGCAGACCATCAGACTGTTGAACAGCTTATATTACCATCAGACTGTTGAACAGCTTCTATTACCAGGCCATCATCAGACTGTTGAACAGCTTCTATTACCAGACCATCAGACTGTTGAACAGCTTCTATTACCAGACCATCAGACTGTTGAACAGCTTCTATTACCAGACCATCAGACTGTTGAACAGCTTCTATCACCAGACCATCAGACTGTTGAACAGCTTCTTTTACCAGACCATCAGACTGTTGAACAGCTTCTATTACCATCAGACTGTTGAACAGCTTCTATTACCAGGCCATCATCAGACTGTTGAACAGCTTCTATTACCAGACCATCAGACTGTTGAACAGCTTCTATTAGCAGACCATCAGACTGTTGAACAGCTTATATTACCATCAGACTGTTGAACAGCTTCTATTACCAGGCCATCATCAGACTGTTGAACAGCTTCTATTACCAGACCGTGACTGTTGAACAGCTTCTATTACCAGACCATCAGACTGTTGAACAGCTTCTATTACCAGACCATCAGACTGTTGAACAGCTTCTATCACCAGACCATCAGACTGTTGAACAGCTTCTTTTACCAGACCATCAGACTGTTGAACAGCTTCTATTACCATCAGACTGTTGAACAGCTTCTATTACCAGGCCATCATCAGACTGTTGAACAGCTTCTATTACCAGACCGTGACTGTTGAACAGCTTCTATTACCAGACCATCAGACTGTTGAACAGCTTCTATTACCAGACCATCAGACTGTTGAACAGCTTCTATTACCAGACCATCAGACTGTTGAACAGCTTCTATCACCAGACCATCAGACTGTTGAACAGCTTCTTTTACCAGACCATCAGACTGTTGAACAGCTTCTATTACCATCAGACTGTTGAACAGCTTCTATTACCAGACCATCAGACTGTTGAACAGCTTCTATTACCAGACCATCAGACTGTTGAACAGCTTCTATTACCAGACCATCAGACTGTTGAACAGCTTCTATTACCATCAGACTGTTGAACAGCTTCTATCACCAGACCATCAGATTGTTGAACAGCTTCTATTACCATCAGACTGTTGAACAGCTTCTATTACCATCAGACTGTTGAACAGCTTCTATTACCAGACCATCAGACTGTTGAACAGCTTCTTTTACCAGACCATCACTGTTGAACAGCTTCTATTACCAGACAGTCAGACTGTTGAACAGCTTCTATTACCAGGCCATCAGACAGTTGAACAGCTTCTATCACCATCAGACTGTTGAACAGCTTCTATTACCAGACCATCAGACTGTTGAACAGCTTCTATTACCAGACCATCAGACTGTTGAACAGCTTCTATTACCAGACCATCAGACTGTTGAACAGCTTCTATTACCATCAGACTGTTGAACAGCTTCTATTACCAGACCATCAGACTGTTGAACAGCTTCTATTACCAGACCATCAGACTGTTGAACAGCTTCTATTACCAGACCATCAGACTGTTGAACAGCTTCTATTACCAGACCATCAGACTGTTGAACAGCTTCTATTACCATCAGACTGTTGAACAGCTTCTATTACCATCAGACTGTTGAACAGCTTCTATTACCATCAGACTGTTGAACAGCTTCTATTACCAGGCCATCAGTCTGTTGAACAGCTTCTATTACCAGACCATCAGACTGTTAAACCGCTTCTATTACCATCAGACTGTTGAACAGCTTCTATTACCATCAGACTGTTGAACAGCTTCTATTATCAGGCCATCAGACTGTTGAACAGCTTCTATTACCATCAGACTGTTGAACAGCTTCTATTATCAGATCATCAGACTGTTGAACAGCTTCTATTACCATCACACTGTTGAACAGCTTCTATTACCATCAGACTGTTGAACAGCTTCTATTACCAGACCATCAGACTTTTGAACAGCTTCTATTACCATCAGACTGTTGAACAGCTTCTATCACCAGACCATCAGACTGTTGAACAGCTTCTATTACCATCAGACTGTTGAACAGCTTCTATCACCAGACCATCAGACTGTAGAACAGCTTCTATCACCAGACCATCAGACTGTTGAACAGCTTCTATCACCAGACCATCAGACTGTTGAACAGCTTCTATTACCATCAGACTGTTGAACAGCTTCTATTACCAGGCCATCATCAGACTGTTGAACAGCTTCTATTACCAGACCGTGACTGTTGAACAGCTTCTATTACCAGACCATCAGACTGTTGAACAGCTTATATTACCAGACCATCAGACTGTTGAACAGCTTCTATTACCAGACCAACAGACTGTTGAACAGCTTCTATCACCAGACCATCAGACTGTTGAACAGCTTCTTTTACCAGACCATCAGACTGTTGAACAGCTTCTATTATCAGATCATCAGACTGTTAAACACCTTCTATTACCATCAGACTGTTGAACAGCTTCTATTACCAGACCATCAGACTGTTGAACAGCTTCTATTAGCAGACCATCAGACTGTTGAACAGCTTATATTACCATCAGACTGTTGAACAGCTTCTATTACCAGGCCATCATCAGACTGTTGAACAGCTTCTATTACCAGACCGTGACTGTTGAACAGCTTCTATTACCAGACCATCAGACTGTTGAACAGCTTCTATTACCAGACCATCAGACTGTTGAACAGCTTCTATCACCAGACCATCAGACTGTTGAACAGCTTCTTTTACCAGACCATCAGACTGTTGAACAGCTTCTATTACCATCAGACTGTTGAACAGCTTCTATTACCAGGCCATCATCAGACTGTTGAACAGCTTCTATTACCAGACCATCAGACTGTTGAACAGCTTCTATTAGCAGACCATCAGACTGTTGAACAGCTTATATTACCATCAGACTGTTGAACAGCTTCTATTACCAGGCCATCATCAGACTGTTGAACAGCTTCTATTACCAGACCGTGACTGTTGAACAGCTTCTATTACCAGACCATCAGACTGTTGAACAGCTTCTATTACCAGACCATCAGACTGTTGAACAGCTTCTATCACCAGACCATCAGACTGTTGAACAGCTTCTTTTACCAGACCATCAGACTGTTGAACAGCTTCTATTACCATCAGACTGTTGAACAGCTTCTATTACCAGGCCATCATCAGACTGTTGAACAGCTTCTATTACCAGACCGTGACTGTTGAACAGCTTCTATTACCAGACCATCAGACTGTTGAACAGCTTCTATTACCAGACCATCAGACTGTTGAACAGCTTCTATTACCAGACCATCAGACTGTTGAACAGCTTCTATCACCAGACCATCAGACTGTTGAACAGCTTCTTTTACCAGACCATCAGACTGTTGAACAGCTTCTATTACCATCAGACTGTTGAACAGCTTCTATTATCAGGCCATCAGACTGTTGAACAGCTTCTATTACCATCAGACTGTTGAACAGCTTCTATTATCAGATCATCAGACTGTTGAACAGCTTCTATTACCATCAGACTACTGAACGGCTTCTATTACCAGACTGTCACTGTTGAACAGCTTCTTTTACCAGACCATCAGACTGTTGAACAGCTTCTATCACCAGACCATCAGACTGTTGAACAGCTTCTATTACCAGACCATCACTGTTGAACAGCTTCTTTTACCAGACCATCACTGTTGAACAGCTTCTATTATCAGACCATCAGACTGTTGAACAGCTTCTATTACCATCAGACTGTTGAAGAGCTTCTATTACCAGACCATCAGACTGTTGAACAGCTTCTATTACCATCAGACTGTTGAACAGCTTCTATTACCAGACCATCAGACTGTTGAACAGCTTCTATTAGCAGACCATCAGACTGTTGAACAGCTTCTATTACCATCAGACTGTTGAACAGCTTCTATTACCAGGCCATCATCAGACTGTTGAACAGCTTCTATTACCAGACCGTGACTGTTGAACAGCTTCTATTACCAGACCATCAGACTGTTGAAAATCTTCTTTTACCAGACCATCAGACTGTTGAACAGCTTCTATCACCAGACCATCAGACTGTTGAACAGCTTCTATTACCATCAGACTGTTGAACAGCTTCTATTACCAGGCCATCATCAGACTGTTGAACAGCTTCTATTACCAGACCGTGACTGTTGAACAGCTTCTATTACCAGACCATCAGACTGTTGAACAGCTTATATTACCAGACCATCAGACTGTTGAACAGCTTCTATTACCAGACCAACAGACTGTTGAACAGCTTCTATCACCAGACCATCAGACTGTTGAACAGCTTCTTTTACCAGACCATCAGACTGTTGAACAGCTTCTATTATCAGATCATCAGACTGTTAAACAGCTTCTATTACCATCAGACTGTTGAACAGCTTCTATTACCAGACCATCAGACTGTTGAACAGCTTCTATTAGCAGACCATCAGACTGTTGAACAGCTTATATTACCATCAGACTGTTGAACAGCTTCTATTACCAGGCCATCATCAGACTGTTGAACAGCTTCTATTACCAGACCGTGACTGTTGAACAGCTTCTATTACCAGACCATCAGACTGTTGAACAGCTTCTATTACCAGACCATCAGACTGTTGAACAGCTTCTATCACCAGACCATCAGACTGTTGAACAGCTTCTTTTACCAGACCATCAGACTGTTGAACAGCTTCTATTACCATCAGACTGTTGAACAGCTTCTATTACCAGGCCATCATCAGACTGTTGAACAGCTTCTATTACCAGACCGTGACTGTTGAACAGCTTCTATTACCAGACCATCAGACTGTTGAACAGCTTCTATTACCAGACCATCAGACTGTTGAACAGCTTCTATTACCAGACCATCAGACTGTTGAACAGCTTCTATTACCATCAGACTGTTGAACAGCTTCTATTACCATCAGACTGTTGAACAGCTTCTTTTACCATCAGACTGTTGAACAGCTTCTATTACCAGGCCATCAGTCTGTTGAACAGCTTCTATTACCAGACCATCAGACTGTTAAACCGCTTCTATTACCATCAGACTGTTGAACAGCTTCTATTACCATCAGACTGTTGAACAGCTTCTATTACCAGGCCATCATCAGACTGTTGAACAGCTTCTATTACCAGACCGTGACTGTTGAACAGCTTCTATTACCAGACCATCAGACTGTTGAAAATCTTCTTTTACCAGACCATCAGACTGTTGAACAGCTTCTATCACCAGACCATCAGACTGTTGAACAGCTTCTATTACCATCAGACTGTTGAACAGCTTCTATTACCAGGCCATCATCAGACTGTTGAACAGCTTCTATTACCAGACCGTGACTGTTGAACATCTTCTATTACCAGACCATCAGACTGTTGAACAGCTTATATTACCAGACCATCAGACTGTTGAACAGCTTCTATTACCAGACCAACAGACTGTTGAACAGCTTCTATCACCAGATCATCAGACTGTTGAACAGCTTCTTTTACCAGACCATCAGACTGTTGAACAGCTTCTATTATCAGATCATCAGACTGTTAAACAGCTTCTATTACCATCAGACTGTTGAACAGCTTCTATTACCAGACCATCAGACTGTTGAACAGCTTCTATTAGCAGACCATCAGACTGTTGAACAGCTTATATTACCATCAGACTGTTGAACAGCTTCTATTACCAGGCCATCATCAGACTGTTGAACAGCTTCTATTACCAGACCGTGACTGTTGAACAGCTTCTATTACCAGACCATCAGACTGTTGAACAGCTTCTATTACCAGACCATCAGACTGTTGAACAGCTTCTATCACCAGACCATCAGACTGTTGAACAGCTTATTTTACCAGACCATCAGACTGTTGAACAGCTTCTATTACCATCAGACTGTTGAACAGCTTCTATTACCAGGCCATCATCAGACTGTTGAACAGCTTCTATTACCAGACCGTGACTGTTGAACAGCTTCTATTACCAGACCATCAGACTGTTGAACAGCTTCTATTACCAGACCATCAGACTGTTGAACAGCTTCTATTACCAGACCATCAGACTGTTGAACAGCTTCTATTACCATCAGACTGTTGAACAGCTTCTATTACCATCAGACTGTTGAACAGCTTCTATTACCATCAGACTGTTGAACAGCTTCTATCACCAGACCATCAGACTGTTGAACAGCTTCTTTTACCAGACCATCAGACTGTTGAACAGCTTCTATTATCAGATCATCAGACTGTTAAACAGCTTCTATTACCATCAGACTGTTGAACAGCTTCTATTACCAGACCATCAGACTGTTGAACAGCTTCTATTAGCAGACCATCAGACTGTTGAACAGCTTATATTACCATCAGACTGTTGAACAGCTTCTATTACCAGGCCATCATCAGACTGTTGAACAGCTTCTATTACCAGACCGTGACTGTTGAACAGCTTCTATTACCAGACCATCAGACTGTTGAACAGCTTCTATTACCAGACCATCAGACTGTTGAACAGCTTCTATCACCAGACCATCAGACTGTTGAACAGCTTCTTTTACCAGACCATCAGACTGTTGAACAGCTTCTATTACCATCAGACTGTTGAACAGCTTCTATTACCAGGCCATCATCAGACTGTTGAACAGCTTCTATTACCAGACCGTGACTGTTGAACAGCTTCTATTACCAGACCATCAGACTGTTGAACAGCTTCTATTACCAGACCATCAGACTGTTGAACAGCTTCTATTACCAGACCATCAGACTGTTGAACAGCTTCTATTACCATCAGACTGTTGAACAGCTTCTATTACCATCAGACTGTTGAACAGCTTCTTTTACCATCAGACTGTTGAACAGCTTCTATTACCAGGCCATCAGTCTGTTGAACAGCTTCTATTACCAGACCATCAGACTGTTAAACCGCTTCTATTACCATCAGACTGTTGAACAGCTTCTATTACCATCAGACTGTTGAACAGCTTCTATTACCAGGCCATCATCAGACTGTTGAACAGCTTCTATTACCAGACCGTGACTGTTGAACAGCTTCTATTACCAGACCATCAGACTGTTGAAAATCTTCTTTTACCAGACCATCAGACTGTTGAACAGCTTCTATCACCAGACCATCAGACTGTTGAACAGCTTCTATTACCATCAGACTGTTGAACAGCTTCTATTACCAGGCCATCATCAGACTGTTGAACAGCTTCTATTACCAGACCGTGACTGTTGAACAGCTTCTATTACCAGACCATCAGACTGTTGAACAGCTTATATTACCAGACCATCAGACTGTTGAACAGCTTCTATTACCAGACCAACAGACTGTTGAACAGCTTCTATCACCAGACCATCAGACTGTTGAACAGCTTCTTTTACCAGACCATCAGACTGTTGAACAGCTTCTATTATCAGATCATCAGACTGTTAAACAGCTTCTATTACCATCAGACTGTTGAACAGCTTCTATTACCAGACCATCAGACTGTTGAACAGCTTCTATTAGCAGACCATCAGACTGTTGAACAGCTTATATTACCATCAGACTGTTGAACAGCTTCTATTACCAGGCCATCATCAGACTGTTGAACAGCTTCTATTACCAGACCGTGACTGTTGAACAGCTTCTATTACCAGACCATCAGACTGTTGAACAGCTTCTATTACCAGACCATCAGACTGTTGAACAGCTTCTATCACCAGACCATCAGACTGTTGAACAGCTTATTTTACCAGACCATCAGACTGTTGAACAGCTTCTATTACCATCAGACTGTTGAACAGCTTCTATTACCAGGCCATCATCAGACTGTTGAACAGCTTCTATTACCAGACCGTGACTGTTGAACAGCTTCTATTACCAGACCATCAGACTGTTGAACAGCTTCTATTACCAGACCATCAGACTGTTGAACAGCTTCTATTACCAGACCATCAGACTGTTGAACAGCTTCTATTACCATCAGACTGTTGAACAGCTTCTATTACCATCAGACTGTTGAACAGCTTCTATTACCATCAGACTGTTGAACAGCTTCTATTACCAGGCCATCAGTCTGTTGAACAGCTTCTATTACCAGACCATCAGACTGTTAAACCGCTTCTATTACCATCAGACTGTTGAACAGCTTCTATTACCATCAGACTGTTGAACAGCTTCTATTATCAGGCCATCAGACTGTTGAACAGCTTCTATTACCATCAGACTGTTGAACAGCTTCTATTATCAGATCATCAGACTGTTGAACAGCTTCTATTACCATCACACTGTTGAACAGCTTCTATTACCATCAGACTGTTGAACAGCTTCTATTACCAGACCATCAGACTTTTGAACAGCTTCTATTACCATCAGACTGTTGAACAGCTTCTATCACCAGACCATCAGACTGTAGAACAGCTTTTATCACCAGACCATCAGACTGTTGAACAGCTTCTATCACCAGACCATCAGACTGTTGAACAGCTTCTATTACCATCAGACTGTTGAACAGCTTCTATTACCAGGCCATCATCAGACTGTTGAACAGCTTCTATTACCAGACCGTGACTGTTGAACAGCTTCTATTACCAGACCATCAGACTGTTGAACAGCTTATATTACCAGACCATCAGACTGTTGAACAGCTTCTATTACCAGACCAACAGACTGTTGAACAGCTTCTATCACCAGACCATCAGACTGTTGAACAGCTTCTTTTACCAGACCATCAGACTGTTGAACAGCTTCTATTATCAGATCATCAGACTGTTAAACACCTTCTATTACCATCAGACTGTTGAACAGCTTCTATTACCAGACCATCAGACTGTTGAACAGCTTCTATTAGCAGACCATCAGACTGTTGAACAGCTTATATTACCATCAGACTGTTGAACAGCTTCTATTACCAGGCCATCATCAGACTGTTGAACAGCTTCTATTACCAGACCGTGACTGTTGAACAGCTTCTATTACCAGACCATCAGACTGTTGAACAGCTTCTATTACCAGACCATCAGACTGTTGAACAGCTTCTATCACCAGACCATCAGACTGTTGAACAGCTTCTTTTACCAGACCATCAGACTGTTGAACAGCTTCTATTACCATCAGACTGTTGAACAGCTTCTATTACCAGGCCATCATCAGACTGTTGAACAGCTTCTATTACCAGACCGTGACTGTTGAACAGCTTCTATTACCAGACCATCAGACTGTTGAACAGCTTCTATTACCAGACCATCAGACTGTTGAACAGCTTCTATCACCAGACCATCAGACTGTTGAACAGCTTCTTTTACCAGACCATCAGACTGTTGAACAGCTTCTATTACCATCAGACTGTTGAACAGCTTCTATTACCAGGCCATCATCAGACTGTTGAACAGCTTCTATTACCAGACCGTGACTGTTGAACAGCTTCAATTACCAGACCATCAGACTGTTGAACAGCTTCTATTACCAGACCATCAGACTGTTGAACAGCTTCTATTACCAGACCATCAGACTGTTGAACAGCTTCTATCACCAGACCATCAGACTGTTGAACAGCTTCTTTTACCAGACCATCAGACTGTTGAACAGCTTCTATTACCATCAGACTGTTGAACAGCTTCTATTATCAGGCCATCAGACTGTTGAACAGCTTCTATTACCATCAGACTGTTGAACAGCTTCTATTATCAGATCATCAGACTGTTGAACAGCTTCTATTACCATCAGACTGCTGAACGGCTTCTATTACCAGACTGTCACTGTTGAACAGCTTCTTTTACCAGACCATCAGACTGTTGAACAGCTTCTATCACCAGACCATCAGACTGTTGAACAGCTTCTATTACCAGACCATCACTGTTGAACAGCTTCTTTTACCAGACCATCACTGTTGAACAGCTTCTATTATCAGACCATCAGACTGTTGAACAGCTTCTATTACCATCAGACTGTTGAACAGCTTCTATTACCAGACCATCAGACTGTTGAACAGCTTCTATTACCATCAGACTGTTGAACAGCTTCTATTACCAGACCATCAGACTGTTGAACAGCTTCTATCACCAGACCATCAGACTGTTGAACAGCTTCTTTTACCAGACCATCAGACTGTTGAACAGCTTCTATTACCATCAGACTGTTGAACAGCTTCTATTACCAGACCATCAGACTGTTGAACAGCTTCTATTACCAGACCATCAGACTGTTGAACAGCTTCTATTACCATCAGACTGTTGAACAGCTTCTATCACCAGACCATCAGACTGTTGAACAGCTTCTATTACCATCAGACTGTTGAACAGCTTCTATTACCATCAGACTGTTGAACAGCTTCTATTACCAGACCATCAGACTGTTGAACAGCTTCTTTTACCAGACCATCACTGTTGAACAGCTTCTATTACCAGACAGTCAGACTGTTGAACAGCTTCTATTACCAGGCCATCAGACAGTTGAACAGCTTCTATCACCATCAGACTGTTGAACAGCTTCTATTACCAGACCATCAGACTGTTGAACAGCTTCTATTACCAGACCATCAGACTGTTGAACAGCTTCTATTACCAGACCATCAGACTGTTGAACAGCTTCTATTACCATCAGACTGTTGAACAGCTTCTATTACCAGACCATCAGACTGTTGAACAGCTTCTATTACCAGACCATCAGACTGTTGAACAGCTTCTATTACCAGACCATCAGACTGTTGAACAGCTTCTATTACCAGACCATCAGACTGTTGAACAGCTTCTATTACCATCAGACTGTTGAACAGCTTCTATTACCATCAGACTGTTGAACAGCTTCTATTACCATCAGACTGTTGAACAGCTTCTATTACCAGGCCATCAGTCTGTTGAACAGCTTCTATTACCAGACCATCAGACTGTTAAACAGCTTCTATTACCATCAGACTGTTGAACAGCTTCTATTACCATCAGACTGTTGAACAGCTTCTATTATCATTCCATCAGACTGTTGAACAGCTTCTATTATCAGATCATCAGACTGTTGAACAGCTTCTATTACCATCACACTGTTGAACAGCTTCTATTACCATCAGACTGTTGAACAGCTTCTATTACCAGACCATCAGACTTTTGAACAGCTTCTATTACCATCAGACTGTTGAACAGCTTCTATCACCAGACCATCAGACTGTTGAACAGCTTCTATTACCATCAGACTGTTGAACAGCTTCTATCACCAGACCATCAGACTGTAGAACAGCTTCTATCACCAGACCATCAGACTGTTGAACAGCTTCTATCACCAGACCATCAGACTGTTGAACAGCTTCTATTACCAGACCATCACTGTTGAACAGCTTCTATCACCAGACCATCAGACTATTGAACAGCTTCTATTACCATCAGACTGTTGAACAGCTTCTATTACCATCAGACTGTTGAACAGCTTCTTTTACCAGACCATCACTGTTGAACAGCTTATATTACCAGACCATCAGACTGTTGAACAGCTTCTATTACCAGGCCATCAGACAGTTGAACAGCTTCTATCACCATCAGACTGTTGAACAGCTTCTATTACCAGACCATCAGACTGTTGAACCGCTTCTATTACCAGACCATCAGACTGTTGAACAGCTTCTATTACCATCAGACTGTTGAACAGCTTCTATTACCATCAGACTGTTGAACAGCTTCTATTACCATCAGACTGTTGAACAGCTTCTATTACCAGGTCATCAGACTGTTGAACAGCTTCTATCACCAGACCATCAGACTGTTGAACAGCTTCTATTACCAGACCATCAGACTGTTGAACAGCTTCTATTACCATCAGACTGTTGAACAGCTTCTATTACCAGACCATCAGACTGTTGAACAGCTTCTATTACCATCAGACTGTTGAACAGCTTCTATTACCAGACCATCAGACTGTTGAACAGCTTCTATTAGCAGACCGTCACTGTTGAACAGCTTCTATTACCAGACCATCAGACTGTTGAACAGCTTCTATTACCAGACCATCACTGTTGAACAGCTTCTATTACCAGACCATCAGACTGTTGATCAGCTTCTATTACCAGACCATCAGACTGTTGAACAGCTTCTATTACCATCAGACTGTTGAACAGCTTCTATTACCATCAGACTGTTGAACAGCTTCTATTACCAGGCCATCAGTCTGTTGAACAGCTTCTATTACCAGACCATCAGACTGTTAAACAGCTTCTATTACCATCAGACTGTTGAACAGCTTCTATTACCATCTTACTGTTGAACAGCTTCTATTATCATTCCATCAGACTGTTGAACAGCTTCTATTATCAGATCATCAGACTGTTGAACAGCTTCTATTACCATCACACTGTTGAACAGCTTCTATTACCATCAGACTGTTGAACAGCTTCTATTACCAGACCATCAGACTTTTGAACAGCTTCTATTACCATCAGACTGTTGAACAGCTTCTATCACCAGACCATCAGACTGTTGAACAGCTTCTATTACCATCAGACTGTTGAACAGCTTCTATCACCAGACCATCAGACTGTAGAACAGCTTCTATCACCAGACCATCAGACTGTTGAACAGCTTCTATCACCAGACCATCAGACTGTTGAACAGCTTCTATTACCAGACCATCACTGTTGAACAGCTTCTATCACCAGACCATCAGACTATTGAACAGCTTCTATTACCATCAGACTGTTGAACAGCTTCTATTACCATCAGACTGTTGAACAGCTTCTTTTACCAGACCATCACTGTTGAACAGCTTCTATTACCAGACCATCAGACTGTTGAACAGCTTCTATTACCAGGCCATCAGACAGTTGAACAGCTTCTATCACCATCAGACTGTTGAACAGCTTCTATTACCAGACCATCAGACTGTTGAACCGCTTCTATTACCAGACCATCAGACTGTTGAACAGCTTCTATTACCATCAGACTGTTGAACAGCTTCTATTACCATCAGACTGTTGAACAGCTTCTATTACCATCAGACTGTTGAACAGCTTCTATTACCAGGTCATCAGACTGTTGAACAGCTTCTATCACCAGACCATCAGACTGTTGAACAGCTTCTATTACCAGACCATCAGACTGTTGAACAGCTTCTATTACCATCAGACTGTTGAACAGCTTCTATTACCAGACCATCAGACTGTTGAACAGCTTCTATTACCATCAGACTGTTGAACAGCTTCTATTACCAGACCATCAGACTGTTGAACAGCTTCTATTAGCAGACCGTCACTGTTGAACAGCTTCTATTACCAGACCATCAGACTGTTGAACAGCTTCTATTACCAGACCATCACTGTTGAACAGCTTCTATTACCAGACCATCAGACTGTTGATCAGCTTCTATTACCAGACCATCAGACTGTTGAACAGCTTATATTACCAGACCATCAGACTGTTGAACAGCTTCTATTACCATCAGACTGTTGAACAGCTTCTATTACCAGACCATCAGACTGTTGAACAGCTTCTATCACCAGACCATCAGACTGTTGAACAGCTTCTATCACCAGACCATCAGACTGTTGAACAGCTTCTATTACCATCAGACTGTTGAACAGCTTCTATTACCAGGCCATCATCAGACTGTTGAACAGCTTCTATTACCAGACCGTGACTGTTGAACAGCTTCTATTACCAGACCATCAGACTGTTGAACAGCTTCTATTACCATCAGACTGTTGAACAGCTTCTATTATCAGATCATCAGACTGTTGAACAGCTTCTATTACCATCACACTGTTGAACAGCTTCTATTACCATCAGACTGTTGAACAGCTTCTATTACCAGACCATCAGACTTTTGAACAGCTTCTATTACCATCAGACTGTTGAACAGCTTCTATCACCAGACCATCAGACTGTTGAACAGCTTCTATTACCATCAGACTGTTGAACAGCTTCTATCACCAGACCATCAGACTGTAGAACAGCTTCTATCACCAGACCATCAGACTGTTGAACAGCTTCTATCACCAGACCATCAGACTGTTGAACAGCTTCTATTACCAGACCATCACTGTTGAACAGCTTCTATCACCAGACCATCAGACTATTGAACAGCTTCTATTACCATCAGACTGTTGAACAGCTTCTATTACCATCAGACTGTTGAACAGCTTCTTTTACCAGACCATCACTGTTGAACAGCTTCTATTACCAGACCATCAGACTGTTGAACAGCTTCTATTACCAGGCCATCAGACAGTTGAACAGCTTCTATCACCATCAGACTGTTGAACAGCTTCTATTACCAGACCATCAGACTGTTGAACCGCTTCTATTACCAGACCATCAGACTGTTGAACAGCTTCTATTACCATCAGACTGTTGAACAGCTTCTATTACCATCAGACTGTTGAACAGCTTCTATTACCATCAGACTGTTGAACAGCTTCTATTACCAGGTCATCAGACTGTTGAACAGCTTCTATCACCAGACCATCAGACTGTTGAACAGCTTCTATTACCAGACCATCAGACTGTTGAACAGCTTCTATTACCATCAGACTGTTGAACAGCTTCTATTACCAGACCATCAGACTGTTGAACAGCTTCTATTACCATCAGACTGTTGAACAGCTTCTATTACCAGACCATCAGACTGTTGATCAGCTTCTATTACCAGACCATCAGACTGTTGAACAGCTTCTATTAGCAGACCGTCACTGTTGAACAGCTTCTATTACCAGACCATCAGACTGTTGAACAGCTTCTATTACCAGACCATCACTGTTGAACAGCTTCTATTACCAGACCATCAGACTGTTGATCAGCTTCTATTACCAGACCATCAGACTGTTGAACAGCTTATATTACCAGACCATCAGACTGTTGAACAGCTTCTATTACCATCAGACTGTTGAACAGCTTCTATTACCAGACCATCAGACTGTTGAACAGCTTCTATCACCAGACCATCAGACTGTTGAACAGCTTCTATCACCAGACCATCAGACTGTTGAACAGCTTCTATTACCAGACCATCAGACTGTTGAACAGCTTCTATTACCATCAGACTGTTGAACAGCTTCTATCACCAGACCATCAGACTGTTGAACAGCTTCTATTACCATCAGACTGTTGAACAGCTTCTATTACCAGGCCATCATCAGACTGTTGAACAGCTTCTATTACCAGACCGTGACTGTTGAACAGCTTCTATTACCAGACCATCAGACTGTTGAACAGCTTATATTACCAGACCATCAGACTGTTGAACAGCTTCTATTACCAAACCATCAGACTGTTGAACAGCTTCTATCACCAGACCATCAGACTGTTGAACATCTTCTTTTACCAGACCATCAGACTGTTGAACAGCTTATATTACCAGACCATCAGACTGTTGAACAGCTTCTATTACCAAACCATCAGACTGTTGAACAGCTTCTATCACCAGACCATCAGACTGTTGAACATCTTCTTTTACCAGACCATCAGACTGTTGAACAGCTTCTATTACCATCAGACTGTTGAACAGCTTCTATTACCAGACCATCACTGTTGAACAGCTTCTATTACCAGGCCATCATCAGACTGTTGAACAGCTTCTATCACCAGACCGTCAGACTGTTGAACAGCTTCTATTACCAGACCATCAGGCTGTTGAACAGCTTCTTTTACCAGACCATCAGACTGTTAAACAGCTTCTATTACCATCAGACTGTTGAACAGCTTCTATTACCATCAGACTGTTGAACAGCTTCTATTACCAGGCCATCAGTCTGTTGAACAGCTTCTATTACCAGACCATCAGACTGTTAAACAGCTTCTATTACCATCAGACTGTTGAACAGCTTCTATTACCATCTTACTGTTGAACAGCTTCTATTATCATTCCATCAGACTGTTGAACAGCTTCTATTATCAGATCATCAGACTGTTGAACAGCTTCTATTACCATCACACTGTTGAACAGCTTCTATTACCATCAGACTGTTGAACAGCTTCTATTACCAGACCATCAGACTTTTGAACAGCTTCTATTACCATCAGACTGTTGAACAGCTTCTATCACCAGACCATCAGACTGTTGAACAGCTTCTATTACCATCAGACTGTTGAACAGCTTCTATCACCAGACCATCAGACTGTAGAACAGCTTCTATCACCAGACCATCAGACTGTTGAACAGCTTCTATCACCAGACCATCAGACTGTTGAACAGCTTCTATTACCAGACCATCACTGTTGAACAGCTTCTATCACCAGACCATCAGACTATTGAACAGCTTCTATTACCATCAGACTGTTGAACAGCTTCTATTACCATCAGACTGTTGAACAGCTTCTTTTACCAGACCATCACTGTTGAACAGCTTCTATTACCAGACCATCAGACTGTTGAACAGCTTCTATTACCAGGCCATCAGACAGTTGAACAGCTTCTATCACCATCAGACTGTTGAACAGCTTCTATTACCAGACCATCAGACTGTTGAACCGCTTCTATTACCAGACCATCAGACTGTTGAACAGCTTCTATTACCATCAGACTGTTGAACAGCTTCTATTACCATCAGACTGTTGAACAGCTTCTATTACCATCAGACTGTTGAACAGCTTCTATTACCAGGTCATCAGACTGTTGAACAGCTTCTATCACCAGACCATCAGACTGTTGAACAGCTTCTATTACCAGACCATCAGACTGTTGAACAGCTTCTATTACCATCAGACTGTTGAACAGCTTCTATTACCAGACCATCAGACTGTTGAACAGCTTCTATTACCATCAGACTGTTGAACAGCTTCTATTACCAGACCATCAGACTGTTGAACAGCTTCTATTAGCAGACCGTCACTGTTGAACAGCTTCTATTACCAGACCATCAGACTGTTGAACAGCTTCTATTACCAGACCATCACTGTTGAACAGCTTCTATTACCAGACCATCAGACTGTTGATCAGCTTCTATTACCAGACCATCAGACTGTTGAACAGCTTATATTACCAGACCATCAGACTGTTGAACAGCTTCTATTACCATCAGACTGTTGAACAGCTTCTATTACCAGACCATCAGACTGTTGAACAGCTTCTATCACCAGACCATCAGACTGTTGAACAGCTTCTATCACCAGACCATCAGACTGTTGAACAGCTTCTATTACCAGACCATCAGACTGTTGAACAGCTTCTATTACCATCAGACTGTTGAACAGCTTCTATCACCAGACCATCAGACTGTTGAACAGCTTCTATTACCATCAGACTGTTGAACAGCTTCTATTACCAGGCCATCATCAGACTGTTGAACAGCTTCTATTACCAGACCGTGACTGTTGAACAGCTTCTATTACCAGACCATCAGACTGTTGAACAGCTTATATTACCAGACCATCAGACTGTTGAACAGCTTCTATTACCAAACCATCAGACTGTTGAACAGCTTCTATCACCAGACCATCAGACTGTTGAACATCTTCTTTTACCAGACCATCAGACTGTTGAACAGCTTATATTACCAGACCATCAGACTGTTGAACAGCTTCTATTACCAAACCATCAGACTGTTGAACAGCTTCTATCACCAGACCATCAGACTGTTGAACATCTTCTTTTACCAGACCATCAGACTGTTGAACAGCTTCTATTACCATCAGACTGTTGAACAGCTTCTATTACCAGACCATCACTGTTGAACAGCTTCTATTACCAGGCCATCATCAGACTGTTGAACAGCTTCTATCACCAGACCGTCAGACTGTTGAACAGCTTCTATTACCAGACCATCAGGCTGTTGAACAGCTTCTTTTACCAGACCATCACTGTTGAACAGCTTCTATTACCAGACCATCAGACTGTTGAACAGCTTCTATTACCAGATCATCAGACTGTTGAACAGCTTCTATTACCATCAGACTGTTGAACAGCTTCTATTACCATCAGACTGTTCAACAGCTTCTATTACCATCAGACTGTTGAACAGCTTCTATTACCAGGCCATCAGACTTTTGAACAGCTTCTATTACCAGACCATCAGACTGTTGAACAGCTTCTATTACCATCAGACTGTTGAACAGCTTCTATTATCAGGCCATCAGACTGTTGAACAGCTTCTATTACCATCAGACTGTTGAACAGCTTCTATTATCAGATCATCAGACTGTTGAACAGCTTCTATTACCATCAGACTGCTGAACGGCTTCTATTACCAGACTGTCACTGTTGAACAGCTTCTTTTACCAGACCATCAGACTGTTGAACAGCTTCTATCACCAGACCATCAGACTGTTGAACAGCTTCTATTACCAGACCATCACTGTTGAACAGCTTCTTTTACCAGACCATCACTGTTAAACAGCTTCTATTATCAGACCATCAGACTGTTGAACAGCTTCTATTACCATCAGACTGTTGAAGAGCTTCTATTACCAGACCATCAGACTGTTGAACAGCTTCTATTACCATCAGACTGTTGAACAGCTTCTATTACCAGACCATCAGACTGTTGAACAGCTTCTATTAGCAGACCATCAGACTGTTGAACAGCTTCTATTACCATCAGACTGTTGAACAGCTTCTATTACCAGGCCATCATCAGACTGTTGAACAGCTTCTATTACCAGACCGTGACTGTTGAACAGCTTCTATTACCAGACCATCAGACTGTTGAAAATCTTCTTTTACCAGACCATCAGACTGTTGAACAGCTTCTATCACCAGACCATCAGACTGTTGAACAGCTTCTATTACCATCAGACTGTTGAACAGCTTCTATTACCAGGCCATCATCAGACTGTTGAACAGCTTCTATTACCAGACCGTGACTGTTGAACAGCTTCTATTACCAGACCATCAGACTGTTGAACAGCTTATATTACCAGACCATCAGACTGTTGAACAGCTTCTATTACCAGACCATCAGACTGTTGAACAGCTTCTATCACCAGACCATCAGACTGTTGAACAGCTTCTTTTACCAGACCATCAGACTGTTGAACAGCTTCTATTATCAGATCATCAGACTGTTAAACAGCTTCTATTACCATCAGACTGTTGAACAGCTTCTATTACCAGACCATCAGACTGTTGAACAGCTTCTATTAGCAGACCATCAGACTGTTGAACAGCTTATATTACCATCAGACTGTTGAACAGCTTCTATTACCAGGCCATCATCAGACTGTTGAACAGCTTCTATTACCAGACCGTGACTGTTGAACAAGTTCTATAACCAGACCATCAGACTGTTGAACAGCTTCTATTACCAGACCATCAGACTGTTGAACAGCTTCTATCACCAGACCATCAGACTGTTGAACAGCTTCTTTTACCAGACCATCAGACTGTTGAACAGCTTCTATTACCAGACCATCAGACTGTTGAACAGCTTCTATTATCAGATCATCAGACTGTTAAACAGCTTCTATTACCATCAGACTGTTGAACAGCTTCTATTACCAGACCATCAGACTGTTGAACAGCTTCTATTAGCAGACCATCAGACTGTTGACCAGCTTCTATTACCATCAGACTGTTGAACAGCTTCTATTACCAGGCCATCATCAGACTGTTGAACAGCTTCTATTACCAGACCGTGACTGTTGAACAGCTTCTATTACCAGACCATCAGAGTGTTGAACAGCTTCTATTACCAGACCATCAGACTGTTGAACAGCTTCTATTACCAGACCATCAGACTGTTGAACAGCTTCTATCACCAGACCATCAGACTGTTGAACAGCTTCTTTTACCAGACCATCAGACTGTTGAACAGCTTCTATTACCAGACCATCAGACTGTTGAACAGCTTCTATTATCAGATCATCAGACTGTTAAACAGCTTCTATTACCATCAGACTGTTGAACAGCTTCTATTACCAGACCATCAGACTGTTGAACAGCTTCTATTACCATCAGACTGTTGAACAGCTTCTATTACCAGGCCATCAGACTGTTGAACAGCTTCTATTACCATCAGACTGTTGAACAGCTTCTATTACCAGGCCATCATCAGACTGTTGAACAGCTTCTATTACCAGACCGTGACTGTTGAACAGCTTCTATTACCAGACCATCAGACTGTTGAACAGCTTATATTACCAGACCATCAGACTGTTGAACAGCTTCTATTACCAAACCATCAGACTGTTGAACAGCTTCTATCACCAGACCATCAGACTGTTGAACATCTTCTTTTACCAGACCATCAGACTGTTGAACAGCTTATATTACCAGACCATCAGACTGTTGAACAGCTTCTATTACCAAACCATCAGACTGTTGAACAGCTTCTATCACCAGACCATCAGACTGTTGAACATCTTCTTTTACCAGACCATCAGACTGTTGAACAGCTTCTATTACCATCAGACTGTTGAACAGCTTCTATTACCAGACCATCACTGTTGAACAGCTTCTATTACCAGGCCATCATCAGACTGTTGAACAGCTTCTATCACCAGACCGTCAGACTGTTGAACAGCTTCTATTACCAGACCATCAGACTGTTGAACAGCTTCTTTTACCAGACCATCACTGTTGAACAGCTTCTATTACCAGACCATCAGACTGTTGAACAGCTTCTATTACCAGATCATCAGACTGTTGAACAGCTTCTATTACCATCAGACTGTTGAACAGCTTCTATTACCATCAGACTGTTGAACAGCTTCTATTACCATCAGACTGTTGAACAGCTTCTATTACCAGGCCATCAGACTTTTGAACAGCTTCTATTACCAGACCATCAGACTGTTGAACAGCTTCTATTACCATCAGACTGTTGAACAGCTTCTATTACCATCAGACTGTTGAACAGCTTCTATTATCAGTCCATCAGACTGTTGAACAGCTTCTATTACCATCAGACTGTTGAACAGCTTCTATTATCAGATCATCAGACTGTTGAACAGCTGCTATTACCATCAGACTGCTGAACAGCTTCTATTACCAGACTGTCACTGTTGAACAGCTTCTTTTACCAGACAATCAGACTGTTGAACAGCTTCTATCACCAGACCATCAGACTGTTGATCAGCTTCTATTACCAGACCATCACTGTTGAACAGCTTCTTTTACCAGACCATCACTGTTGAACAGCTTCTATTATCAGACCATCAGACTGTTGAACAGCTTCTATTACCATCAGACTGTTGAACAGCTTCTATTACCAGACCATCAGACTGTTGAACAGCTTCTATTAACATCAGACTGTTGAACAGCTTCTATTACCAGACCATCAGTCTGTTGAACAGCTTCTATTAGCAGACCATCAGACTGTTGAACAGCTTATATTACCCGACCATCAGACTGTTGAACAGCTTCTATTACCATCAGACTGTTGAACAGCTTCTATTACCAGACCATCAGACTGTTGAACAGCTTCTATCACCAGACCATCAGACTGTTGAACAGCTTCTATCACCAGACCATCAGACTGTTGAACAGCTTCTATTACCAGACCATCAGACTGTTGAACAGCTTCTATTACCATCAGACTGTTGAACAGCTTCTATCACCAGACCATCAGACTGTTGAACAGCTTCTATTACCATCAGACTGTTGAACAGCTTCTATTACCAGGCCATCATCAGACTGTTGAACAGCTTCTATTACCAGACCGTGACTGTTGAACAGCTTCTATTACCAGACCATCAGACTGTTGAACAGCTTATATTACCAGACCATCAGACTGTTGAACAGCTTCTATTACCAAACCATCAGACTGTTGAACAGCTTCTATCACCAGACCATCAGACTGTTGAACATCTTCTTTTACCAGACCATCAGACTGTTGAACAGCTTATATTACCAGACCATCAGACTGTTGAACAGCTTCTATTACCAAACCATCAGACTGTTGAACAGCTTCTATCACCAGACCATCAGACTGTTGAACATCTTCTTTTACCAGACCATCAGACTGTTGAACAGCTTCTATTACCATCAGACTGTTGAACAGCTTCTATTACCAGACCATCACTGTTGAACAGCTTCTATTACCAGGCCATCATCAGACTGTTGAACAGCTTCTATCACCAGACCGTCAGACTGTTGAACAGCTTCTATTACCAGACCATCAGGCTGTTGAACAGCTTCTTTTACCAGACCATCACTGTTGAACAGCTTCTATTACCAGACCATCAGACTGTTGAACAGCTTCTATTACCAGATCATCAGACTGTTGAACAGCTTCTATTACCATCAGACTGTTGAACAGCTTCTATTACCATCAGACTGTTGAACAGCTTCAATTACCATCAGACTGTTGAACAGCTTCTATTACCAGGCCATCAGACTTTTGAACAGCTTCTATTACCAGACCATCAGACTGTTGAACAGCTTCTATTACCATCAGACTGTTGAACAGCTTCTATTATCAGGCCATCAGACTGTTGAACAGCTTCTATTACCATCAGACTGTTGAACAGCTTCTATTATCAGATCATCAGACTGTTGAACAGCTTCTATTACCATCAGACTGCTGAACGGCTTCTATTACCAGACTGTCACTGTTGAACAGCTTCTTTTACCAGACCATCAGACTGTTGAACAGCTTCTATCACCAGACCATCAGACTGTTGAACAGCTTCTATTACCAGACCATCACTGTTGAACAGCTTCTTTTACCAGACCATCACTGTTGAACAGCTTCTATTATCAGACCATCAGACTGTTGAACAGCTTCTATTACCATCAGACTGTTGAAGAGCTTCTATTACCAGACCATCAGACTGTTGAACAGCTTCTATTACCATCAGACTGTTGAACAGCTTCTATTACCAGACCATCAGACTGTTGAACAGCTTCTATTAGCAGACCATCAGACTGTTGAACAGCTTCTATTACCATCAGACTGTTGAACAGCTTCTATTACCAGGCCATCATCAGACTGTTGAACAGCTTCTATTACCAGACCGTGACTGTTGAACAGCTTCTATTACCAGACCATCAGACTGTTGAAAATCTTCTTTTACCAGACCATCAGACTGTTGAACAGCTTCTATCACCAGACCATCAGACTGTTGAACAGCTTCTATTACCATCAGACTGTTGAACAGCTTCTATTACCAGGCCATCATCAGACTGTTGAACAGCTTCTATTACCAGACCGTGACTGTTGAACAGCTTCTATTACCAGACCATCAGACTGTTGAACAGCTTATATTACCAGACCATCAGACTGTTGAACAGCTTCTATTACCAGACCATCAGACTGTTGAACAGCTTCTATCACCAGACCATCAGACTGTTGAACAGCTTCTTTTACCAGACCATCAGACTGTTGAACAGCTTCTATTATCAGATCATCAGACTGTTAAACAGCTTCTATTACCATCAGACTGTTGAACAGCTTCTATTACCAGACCATCAGACTGTTGAACAGCTTCTATTAGCAGACCATCAGACTGTTGAACAGCTTATATTACCATCAGACTGTTGAACAGCTTCTATTACCAGGCCATCATCAGACTGTTGAACAGCTTCTATTACCAGACCGTGACTGTTGAACAAGTTCTATTACCAGACCATCAGACTGTTGAACAGCTTCTATTACCAGACCATCAGACTGTTGAACAGCTTCTATCACCAGACCATCAGACTGTTGAACAGCTTCTTTTACCAGACCATCAGACTGTTGAACAGCTTCTATTACCAGACCATCAGACTGTTGAACAGCTTCTATTATCAGATCATCAGACTGTTAAACAGCTTCTATTACCATCAGACTGTTGAACAGCTTCTATTACCAGACCATCAGACTGTTGAACAGCTTCTATTAGCAGACCATCAGACTGTTGACAAGCTTCTATTACCATCAGACTGTTGAACAGCTTCTATTACCAGGCCATCATCAGACTGTTGAACAGCTTCTATTACCAGACCGTGACTGTTGAACAGCTTCTATTACCAGACCATCAGACTGTTGAACAGCTTCTATTACCAGACCATCAGACTGTTGAACAGCTTCTATTACCAGACCATCAGACTGTTGAACAGCTTCTATCACCAGACCATCAGACTGTTGAACAGCTTCTTTTACCAGACCATCAGACTGTTGAACAGCTTCTATTACCAGACCATCAGACTGTTGAACAGCTTCTATTATCAGATCATCAGACTGTTAAACAGCTTCTATTACCATCAGACTGTTGAACAGCTTCTATTACCAGACCATCAGACTGTTGAACAGCGTCTATTACCATCAGACTGTTGAACAGCTTCTATCACCAGACCATCAGACTGTTGAACAGCTTCTATTACCATCAGACTGTTGAACAGCTTCTATTACCAGGCCATCATCAGACTGTTGAACAGCTTCTATTACCAGACCATCACTGTTGAACAGCTTCTTTTACCAGACCATCACTGTTGAACAGCTTCTATTATCAGACCATCAGACTGTTGAACAGCTTCTATTACCATCAGACTGTTGAAGAGCTTCTATTACCAGACCATCAGACTGTTGAACAGCTTCTATTACCATCAGACTGTTGAACAGCTTCTATTACCAGACCATCAGACTGTTGAACAGCTTCTATTAGCAGACCATCAGACTGTTGAACAGCTTCTATTACCATCAGACTGTTGAACAGCTTCTATTACCAGGCCATCATCAGACTGTTGAACAGCTTCTATTACCAGACCGTGACTGTTGAACAGCTTCTATTACCAGACCATCAGACTGTTGAAAATCTTCTTTTACCAGACCATCAGACTGTTGAACAGCTTCTATCACCAGACCATCAGACTGTTGAACAGCTTCTATTACCATCAGACTGTTGAACAGCTTCTATTACCAGGCCATCATCAGACTGTTGAACAGCTTCTATTACCAGACCGTGACTGTTGAACAGCTTCTATTACCAGACCATCAGACTGTTGAACAGCTTATATTACCAGACCATCAGACTGTTGAACAGCTTCTATTACCAGACCATCAGACTGTTGAACAGCTTCTATCACCAGACCATCAGACTGTTGAACAGCTTCTTTTACCAGACCATCAGACTGTTGAACAGCTTCTATTATCAGATCATCAGACTGTTAAACAGCTTCTATTACCATCAGACTGTTGAACAGCTTCTATTACCAGACCATCAGACTGTTGAACAGCTTCTATTAGCAGACCATCAGACTGTTGAACAGCTTCTATTACCATCAGACTGTTGAACAGCTTCTATTACCAGGCCATCATCAGACTGTTGAACAGCTTCTATTACCAGACCGTGACTGTTGAACAGCTTCTATTACCAGACCATCAGACTGTTGAACAGCTTATATTACCAGACCATCAGACTGTTGAACAGCTTCTATTACCAGACCATCAGACTGTTGAACAGCTTCTATCACCAGACCATCAGACTGTTGAACAGCTTCTTTTACCAGACCATCAGACTGTTGAACAGCTTCTATTATCAGATCATCAGACTGTTAAACAGCTTCTATTACCATCAGACTGTTGAACAGCTTCTATTACCAGACCATCAGACTGTTGAACAGCTTCTATTAGCAGACCATCAGACTGTTGAACAGCTTATATTACCATCAGACTGTTGAACAGCTTCTATTACCAGGCCATCATCAGACTGTTGAACAGCTTCTATTACCAGACCGTGACTGTTGAACAAGTTCTATAACCAGACCATCAGACTGTTGAACAGCTTCTATTACCAGACCATCAGACTGTTGAACAGCTTCTATCACCAGACCATCAGACTGTTGAACAGCTTCTTTTACCAGACCATCAGACTGTTGAACAGCTTCTATTACCAGACCATCAGACTGTTGAACAGCTTCTATTATCAGATCATCAGACTGTTAAACAGCTTCTATTACCATCAGACTGTTGAACAGCTTCTATTACCAGACCATCAGACTGTTGAACAGCTTCTATTAGCAGACCATCAGACTGTTGACCAGCTTCTATTACCATCGGACTGTTGAACAGCTTCTATTACCAGGCCATCATCAGACTGTTGAACAGCTTCTATTACCAGACCGTGACTGTTGAACAGCTTCTATTACCAGACCATCAGAGTGTTGAACAGCTTCTATTACCAGACCATCAGACTGTTGAACAGCTTCTATTACCAGACCATCAGACTGTTGAACAGCTTCTATCACCAGACCATCAGACTGTTGAACAGCTTCTTTTACCAGACCATCAGACTGTTGAACAGCTTCTATTACCAGACCATCAGACTGTTGAACAGCTTCTATTATCAGATCATCAGACTGTTAAACAGCTTCTATTACCATCAGACTGTTGAACAGCTTCTATTACCAGACCATCAGACTGTTGAACAGCTTCTATTACCATCAGACTGTTGAACAGCTTCTATTACCAGGCCATCAGACTGTTGAACAGCTTCTATTACCATCAGACTGTTGAACAGCTTCTATTACCAGGCCATCATCAGACTGTTGAACAGCTTCTATTACCAGACCGTGACTGTTGAACAGCTTCTATTACCAGACCATCAGACTGTTGAACAGCTTATATTACCAGACCATCAGACTGTTGAACAGCTTCTATTACCAAACCATCAGACTGTTGAACAGCTTCTATCACCAGACCATCAGACTGTTGAACATCTTCTTTTACCAGACCATCAGACTGTTGAACAGCTTATATTACCAGACCATCAGACTGTTGAACAGCTTCTATTACCAAACCATCAGACTGTTGAACAGCTTCTATCACCAGACCATCAGACTGTTGAACATCTTCTTTTACCAGACCATCAGACTGTTGAACAGCTTCTATTACCATCAGACTGTTGAACAGCTTCTATTACCAGACCATCACTGTTGAACAGCTTCTATTACCAGGCCATCATCAGACTGTTGAACAGCTTCTATCACCAGACCGTCAGACTGTTGAACAGCTTCTATTACCAGACCATCAGACTGTTGAACAGCTTCTTTTACCAGACCATCACTGTTGAACAGCTTCTATTACCAGACCATCAGACTGTTGAACAGCTTCTATTACCAGATCATCAGACTGTTGAACAGCTTCTATTACCATCAGACTGTTGAACAGCTTCTATTACCATCAGACTGTTGAACAGCTTCTATTACCATCAGACTGTTGAACAGCTTCTATTACCAGGCCATCAGACTTTTGAACAGCTTCTATTACCAGACCATCAGACTGTTGAACAGCTTCTATTACCATCAGACTGTTGAACAGCTTCTATTACCATCAGACTGTTGAACAGCTTCTATTATCAGTCCATCAGACTGTTGAACAGCTTCTATTACCATCAGACTGTTGAACAGCTTCTATTATCAGATCATCAGACTGTTGAACAGCTGCTATTACCATCAGACTGCTGAACAGCTTCTATTACCAGACTGTCACTGTTGAACAGCTTCTTTTACCAGACAATCAGACTGTTGAACAGCTTCTATCACCAGACCATCAGACTGTTGATCAGCTTCTATTACCAGACCATCACTGTTGAACAGCTTCTTTTACCAGACCATCACTGTTGAACAGCTTCTATTATCAGACCATCAGACTGTTGAACAGCTTCTATTACCATCAGACTGTTGAACAGCTTCTATTACCAGACCATCAGACTGTTGAACAGCTTCTATTAACATCAGACTGTTGAACAGCTTCTATTACCAGACCATCAGTCTGTTGAACAGCTTCTATTAGCAGACCATCAGACTGTTGAACAGCTTATATTACCCGACCATCAGACTGTTGAACAGCTTCTATTACCATCAGACTGTTGAACAGCTTCTATTACCAGACCATCAGACTGTTGAACAGCTTCTATCACCAGACCATCAGACTGTTGAACAGCTTCTATCACCAGACCATCAGACTGTTGAACAGCTTCTATTACCAGACCATCAGACTGTTGAACAGCTTCTATTACCATCAGACTGTTGAACAGCTTCTATCACCAGACCATCAGACTGTTGAACAGCTTCTATTACCATCAGACTGTTGAACAGCTTCTATTACCAGGCCATCATCAGACTGTTGAACAGCTTCTATTACCAGACCGTGACTGTTGAACAGCTTCTATTACCAGACCATCAGACTGTTGAACAGCTTATATTACCAGACCATCAGACTGTTGAACAGCTTCTATTACCAAACCATCAGACTGTTGAACAGCTTCTATCACCAGACCATCAGACTGTTGAACATCTTCTTTTACCAGACCATCAGACTGTTGAACAGCTTATATTACCAGACCATCAGACTGTTGAACAGCTTCTATTACCAAACCATCAGACTGTTGAACAGCTTCTATCACCAGACCATCAGACTGTTGAACATCTTCTTTTACCAGACCATCAGACTGTTGAACAGCTTCTATTACCATCAGACTGTTGAACAGCTTCTATTACCAGACCATCACTGTTGAACAGCTTCTATTACCAGGCCATCATCAGACTGTTGAACAGCTTCTATCACCAGACCGTCAGACTGTTGAACAGCTTCTATTACCAGACCATCAGGCTGTTGAACAGCTTCTTTTACCAGACCATCACTGTTGAACAGCTTCTATTACCAGACCATCAGACTGTTGAACAGCTTCTATTACCAGATCATCAGACTGTTGAACAGCTTCTATTACCATCAGACTGTTGAACAGCTTCTATTACCATCAGACTGTTGAACAGCTTCAATTACCATCAGACTGTTGAACAGCTTCTATTACCAGGCCATCAGACTTTTGAACAGCTTCTATTACCAGACCATCAGACTGTTGAACAGCTTCTATTACCATCAGACTGTTGAACAGCTTCTATTATCAGGCCATCAGACTGTTGAACAGCTTCTATTACCATCAGACTGTTGAACAGCTTCTATTATCAGATCATCAGACTGTTGAACAGCTTCTATTACCATCAGACTGCTGAACGGCTTCTATTACCAGACTGTCACTGTTGAACAGCTTCTTTTACCAGACCATCAGACTGTTGAACAGCTTCTATCACCAGACCATCAGACTGTTGAACAGCTTCTATTACCAGACCATCACTGTTGAACAGCTTCTTTTACCAGACCATCACTGTTGAACAGCTTCTATTATCAGACCATCAGACTGTTGAACAGCTTCTATTACCATCAGACTGTTGAAGAGCTTCTATTACCAGACCATCAGACTGTTGAACAGCTTCTATTACCATCAGACTGTTGAACAGCTTCTATTACCAGACCATCAGACTGTTGAACAGCTTCTATTAGCAGACCATCAGACTGTTGAACAGCTTCTATTACCATCAGACTGTTGAACAGCTTCTATTACCAGGCCATCATCAGACTGTTGAACAGCTTCTATTACCAGACCGTGACTGTTGAACAGCTTCTATTACCAGACCATCAGACTGTTGAAAATCTTCTTTTACCAGACCATCAGACTGTTGAACAGCTTCTATCACCAGACCATCAGACTGTTGAACAGCTTCTATTACCATCAGACTGTTGAACAGCTTCTATTACCAGGCCATCATCAGACTGTTGAACAGCTTCTATTACCAGACCGTGACTGTTGAACAGCTTCTATTACCAGACCATCAGACTGTTGAACAGCTTATATTACCAGACCATCAGACTGTTGAACAGCTTCTATTACCAGACCATCAGACTGTTGAACAGCTTCTATCACCAGACCATCAGACTGTTGAACAGCTTCTTTTACCAGACCATCAGACTGTTGAACAGCTTCTATTATCAGATCATCAGACTGTTAAACAGCTTCTATTACCATCGGACTGTTGAACAGCTTCTATTACCAGACCATCAGACTGTTGAACAGCTTCTATTAGCAGACCATCAGACTGTTGAACAGCTTATATTACCATCAGACTGTTGAACAGCTTCTATTACCAGGCCATCATCAGACTGTTGAACAGCTTCTATTACCAGACCGTGACTGTTGAACAAGTTCTATTACCAGACCATCAGACTGTTGAACAGCTTCTATTACCAGACCATCAGACTGTTGAACAGCTTCTATCACCAGACCATCAGACTGTTGAACAGCTTCTTTTACCAGACCATCAGACTGTTGAACAGCTTCTATTACCAGACCATCAGACTGTTGAACAGCTTCTATTATCAGATCATCAGACTGTTAAACAGCTTCTATTACCATCAGACTGTTGAACAGCTTCTATTACCAGACCATCAGACTGTTGAACAGCTTCTATTAGCAGACCATCAGACTGTTGACAAGCTTCTATTACCATCAGACTGTTGAACAGCTTCTATTACCAGGCCATCATCAGACTGTTGAACAGCTTCTATTACCAGACCGTGACTGTTGAACAGCTTCTATTACCAGACCATCAGACTGTTGAACAGCTTCTATTACCAGACCATCAGACTGTTGAACAGCTTCTATTACCAGACCATCAGACTGTTGAACAGCTTCTATCACCAGACCATCAGACTGTTGAACAGCTTCTTTTACCAGACCATCAGACTGTTGAACAGCTTCTATTACCAGACCATCAGACTGTTGAACAGCTTCTATTATCAGATCATCAGACTGTTAAACAGCTTCTATTACCATCAGACTGTTGAACAGCTTCTATTACCAGACCATCAGACTGTTGAACAGCGTCTATTACCATCAGACTGTTGAACAGCTTCTATCACCAGACCATCAGACTGTTGAACAGCTTCTATTACCATCAGACTGTTGAACAGCTTCTATTACCAGGCCATCATCAGACTGTTGAACAGCTTCTATTACCAGACCATCACTGTTGAACAGCTTCTTTTACCAGACCATCACTGTTGAACAGCTTCTATTATCAGACCATCAGACTGTTGAACAGCTTCTATTACCATCAGACTGTTGAAGAGCTTCTATTACCAGACCATCAGACTGTTGAACAGCTTCTATTACCATCAGACTGTTGAACAGCTTCTATTACCAGACCATCAGACTGTTGAACAGCTTCTATTAGCAGACCATCAGACTGTTGAACAGCTTCTATTACCATCAGACTGTTGAACAGCTTCTATTACCAGGCCATCATCAGACTGTTGAACAGCTTCTATTACCAGACCGTGACTGTTGAACAGCTTCTATTACCAGACCATCAGACTGTTGAAAATCTTCTTTTACCAGACCATCAGACTGTTGAACAGCTTCTATCACCAGACCATCAGACTGTTGAACAGCTTCTATTACCATCAGACTGTTGAACAGCTTCTATTACCAGGCCATCATCAGACTGTTGAACAGCTTCTATTACCAGACCGTGACTGTTGAACAGCTTCTATTACCAGACCATCAGACTGTTGAACAGCTTATATTACCAGACCATCAGACTGTTGAACAGCTTCTATTACCAGACCATCAGACTGTTGAACAGCTTCTATCACCAGACCATCAGACTGTTGAACAGCTTCTTTTACCAGACCATCAGACTGTTGAACAGCTTCTATTATCAGATCATCAGACTGTTAAACAGCTTCTATTACCATCAGACTGTTGAACAGCTTCTATTACCAGACCATCAGACTGTTGAACAGCTTCTATTAGCAGACCATCAGACTGTTGAACAGCTTATATTACCATCAGACTGTTGAACAGCTTCTATTACCAGGCCATCATCAGACTGTTGAACAGCTTCTATTACCAGACCGTGACTGTTGAACAAGTTCTATTACCAGACCATCAGACTGTTGAACAGCTTCTATTACCAGACCATCAGACTGTTGAACAGCTTCTATCACCAGACCATCAGACTGTTGAACAGCTTCTTTTACCAGACCATCAGACTGTTGAACAGCTTCTATTACCAGACCATCAGACTGTTGAACAGCTTCTATTATCAGATCATCAGACTGTTAAACAGCTTCTATTACCATCAGACTGTTGAACAGCTTCTATTACCAGACCATCAGACTGTTGAACAGCTTCTATTAGCAGACCATCAGACTGTTGACAAGCTTCTATTACCATCAGACTGTTGAACAGCTTCTATTACCAGGCCATCATCAGACTGTTGAACAGCTTCTATTACCAGACCGTGACTGTTGAACAGCTTCTATTACCAGACCATCAGACTGTTGAACAGCTTCTATTACCAGACCATCAGACTGTTGAACAGCTTCTATTACCAGACCATCAGACTGTTGAACAGCTTCTATCACCAGACCATCAGACTGTTGAACAGCTTCTTTTACCAGACCATCAGACTGTTGAACAGCTTCTATTACCAGACCATCAGACTGTTGAACAGCTTCTATTATCAGATCATCAGACTGTTAAACAGCTTCTATTACCATCAGACTGTTGAACAGCTTCTATTACCAGACCATCAGACTGTTGAACAGCGTCTATTACCATCAGACTGTTGAACAGCTTCTATCACCAGACCATCAGACTGTTGAACAGCTTCTATTACCATCAGACTGTTGAACAGCTTCTATTACCAGGCCATCATCAGACTGTTGAACAGCTTCTATTACCAGACCGTGACTGTTGAACAGCTTCTATTACCAGACCATCAGACTGTTGAACAGCTTATATTACCAGACCATCAGACTGTTGAACAGCTTCTATTACCAAACCATCAGACTGTTGAACAGCTTCTATCACCAGACCATCAGACTGTTGAACATCTTCTTTTACCAGACCATCAGACTGTTGAACAGCTTATATTACCAGACCATCAGACTGTTGAACAGCTTCTATTACCAAACCATCAGACTGTTGAACAGCTTCTATCACCAGACCATCAGACTGTTGAACATCTTCTTTTACCAGACCATCAGACTGTTGAACAGCTTCTAAAACCATCAGACTGTTGAACAGCTTCTATTACCAGACCATCACTGTTGAACAGCTTCTATTACCAGGCCATCATCAGACTGTTGAACAGCTTCTATCACCAGACCGTCAGACTGTTGAACAGCTTCTATTACCAGACCATCAGACTGTTGAACAGCTTCTTTTACCAGACCATCACTGTTGAACAGCTTCTATTACCAGACCATCAGACTGTTGAACAGCTTCTATTACCATCAGACTGTTGAACAGCTTCTATCACCAGACCATCAGACTTTTGAACAGCTTCTATTACCATCAGACTGTTGAACAGCTTCTATTACCATCAGACTGTTGAACAGCTTCTATTACCATCAGACTGTTGAACAGCTTCTATTACCAGGCCATCAGACTTTTGAACAGCTTCTATTACCAGACCATCAGACTGTTGAACAGCTTCTATTACCATCAGACTGTTGAACAGCTTCTATTACCATCAGACTGTTGAACAGCTTCTATTATCAGGCCATCAGACTGTTGAACAGCTTCTATTACCATCAGACTGTTGAACAGCTTCTATTATCAGATCATCAGACTGTTGAACAGCTGCTATTACCATCAGACTGCTGAACAGCTTCTATTACCAGACTGTCACTGTTGAACAGCTTCTTTTACCAGACCATCAGACTGTTGAACAGCTTCTATCACCAGACCATCAGACTGTTGATCAGCTTCTATTACCAGACCATCACTGTTGAACAGCTTCTTTTACCAGACCATCACTGTTGAACAGCTTCTATTATCAGACCATCAGACTGTTGAACAGCTTCTATTACCATCAGACTGTTGAACAGCTTCTATTACCAGACCATCAGAGTGTTGAACAGCTTCTATTAATATCAGACTGTTGAACAGCTTCTATTACCAGACCATCAGTCTGTTGAACAGCTTCTATTAGCAGACCATCAGACTGTTGAACAGCTTCTATTACCATCAGACTGTTCAACAGCTTCTATTACCAGGCCATCATCAGACTGTTGAACAGCTTCTATTACCAGACCGTGACTGTTGAACAGCTTCTATTACCAGACCATCAGACTGTTGAAAATCTTCTTTTACCAGACCATCAGACTGTTGAACAGCTTCTATCACCAGACCATCAGACTGTTGAACAGCTTCTATTACCATCAGACTGTTGAACAGCTTCTATTACCAGGCCATCATCAGACTGTTGAACAGCTTCTATTACCAGACCGTGACTGTTGAACAGCTTCTATTACCAGACCATCAGACTGTTGAACAGCTTCTTTTACCAGACCATCACTGTTGAACAGCTTCTATTACCAGACCATCAGACTGTTGAACAGCTTCTATTACCATCAGACTGTTGAACAGCTTCTATCACCAGACCATCAGACTTTTGAACAGCTTCTATTACCATCAGACTGTTGAACAGCTTCTATTACCATCAGACTGTTGAACAGCTTCTATTACCATCAGACTGTTGAACAGCTTCTATTACCAGGCCATCAGACTTTTGAACAGCTTCTATTACCAGACCATCAGACTGTTGAACAGCTTCTATTACCATCAGACTGTTGAACAGCTTCTATTACCATCAGACTGTTGAACAGCTTCTATTATCAGGCCATCAGACTGTTGAACAGCTTCTATTACCATCAGACTGTTGAACAGCTTCTATTATCAGATCATCAGACTGTTGAACAGCTGCTATTACCATCAGACTGCTGAACAGCTTCTATTACCAGACTGTCACTGTTGAACAGCTTCTTTTACCAGACCATCAGACTGTTGAACAGCTTCTATCACCAGACCATCAGACTGTTGATCAGCTTCTATTACCAGACCATCACTGTTGAACAGCTTCTTTTACCAGACCATCACTGTTGAACAGCTTCTATTATCAGACCATCAGACTGTTGAACAGCTTCTATTACCATCAGACTGTTGAACAGCTTCTATTACCAGACCATCAGAGTGTTGAACAGCTTCTATTAATATCAGACTGTTGAACAGCTTCTATTACCAGACCATCAGTCTGTTGAACAGCTTCTATTAGCAGACCATCAGACTGTTGAACAGCTTCTATTACCATCAGACTGTTCAACAGCTTCTATTACCAGGCCATCATCAGACTGTTGAACAGCTTCTATTACCAGACCGTGACTGTTGAACAGCTTCTATTACCAGACCATCAGACTGTTGAAAATCTTCTTTTACCAGACCATCAGACTGTTGAACAGCTTCTATCACCAGACCATCAGACTGTTGAACAGCTTCTATTACCATCAGACTGTTGAACAGCTTCTATTACCAGGCCATCATCAGACTGTTGAACAGCTTCTATTACCAGACCGTGACTGTTGAACAGCTTCTATTACCAGAACATCAGACTGTTGAACAGCTTATATTACCAGACCATCAGACTGTTGAACAGCTTCTATTACCAGACCATCAGACTGTTGAACAGCTTCTATCACCAGACCATCAGACTGTTGAACAGCTTCTTTTACCAGACCATCAGACTGTTGAATAGCTTCTATTACCAGACCATCAGACTGTTAAACAGCTTCTATTATCAGATCATCAGACTGTTAAACAGCTTCTATTACCATCAGACTGTTGAACAGCTTCTATTACCAGACCATCAGACTGTTGAACAGCTTCTAATAGCAGACCATCAGACTGTTGAACAGCTTCTATTACCATCAGACTGTTGAACAGCTTCTATTACCAGGCCATCATCAGACTGTTGAACAGCTTCTATTACCAGACCGTGACTGTTGAACAGCTTCTATTACCAGACCATCAGACTGTTGAACAGCTTCTATTACCAGACCATCAGACTGTTGAACAGCTTCTATCACCAGACCATCAGACTGTTGAACAGCTTCTTTTACCAGACCATCAGACTGTTGAACAGCTTCTATTACCAGACCATCAGACTGTTGAACAGCTTCTATTATCAGATCATCAGACTGTTAAACAGCTTCTATTACCATCAGACTGTTGAACAGCTTCTATTACCAGACCATCAGACTGTTGAACAGCTTCTATTAGCAGACCATCAGACTGTTGACCAGCTTCTATTACCATCAGACTGTTGAACAGCTTCTATTACCAGGCCATCATCAGACTGTTGAACAGCTTCTATTACCAGACCGTGACTGTTGAACAGCTTCTATTACCAGACCGTGACTGTTGAACAGCTTCTATTACCAGACCATCAGACTGTTGAACAGCTTATATTACCAGACCATCAGACTGTTGAACAGCTTCTATTACCAAACCATCAGACTGTTGAACAGCTTCTATCACCAGACCATCAGACTGTTGAACATCTTCTTTTACCAGACCATCAGACTGTTGAACAGCTTATATTACCAGACCATCAGACTTTTGAACAGCTTCTATTACCAAACCATCAGACTGTTGAATAGCTTCTATCACCAGACCATCAGACTGTTGAACATCTTCTTTTACCAGACCATCAGACTGTTGAACAGCTTCTATTACCATCAGACTGTTGAACAGCTTCTATTACCAGACCATCACTGTTGAACAGCTTCTATTACCAGGCCATCATCAGACTGTTGAACAGCTTCTATCACCAGACCGTCAGACTGTTGAACAGCTTCTATTACCAGACCATCAGACTGTTGAACAGCTTATTTTACCAGACCATCACTGTTGAACAGCTTCTATTACCAGACCATCAGACTGTTGAACAGCTTCTATTACCAGATCATCAGACTGTTGAACAGCTTCTATTACCATCAGACTGTTGAACAGCTTCTATTACCATCAGACTGTTGAACAGCTTCTATTACCATCAGACTGTTGAACAGCTTCTATTACCAGGCCATCAGACTTTTGAACAGCTTCTATTACCAGACCATCAGACTGTTGAACAGCTTCTATTACCATCAGACTGTTGAACAGCTTCTATTATCAGGCCATCAGACTGTTGAACAGCTTCTATTACCATCAGACTGTTGAACAGCTTCTATTATCAGATCATCAGACTGTTGAACAGCTGCTATTACCATCAGACTGCTGAACGGCTTCTATTACCAGACTGTCACTGTTGAACAGCTTCTTTTACCAGACCATCAGACTGTTGAACAGCTTCTATCACCAGACCATCAGACTGTTGAACAGCTTCTATTACCAGACCATCACTGTTGAACAGCTTCTTTTACCAGACCATCACTGTTGAACAGCTTCTATTATCAGACCATCAGACTGTTGAACAGCTTCTATTACCATCAGACTGTTGAACAGCTTCTATTACCAGACCATCATACTGTTGAACAGCTTCTATTACCATCAGACTGTTGAACAGCTTCTATTACCAGACCATCAGACTGTTGAACAGCTTCTATTAGCAGACCATCAGACTGTTGAACAGCTTCTATTACCATCAGACTGTTGAACAGCTTCTATTACCAGGCCATCATCAGACTGTTGAACAGCTTCTATTACCAGACCGTGACTGTTGAACAGCTTCTATTACCAGACCATCAGACTGTTGAAAATCTTCTTTTACCAGACCATCAGACTGTTGAACAGCTTCTATCACCAGACCATCAGACTGTTGAACAGCTTCTATTACCATCAGACTGTTGAACAGCTTCTATTACCAGGCCATCATCAGACTGTTGAACAGCTTCTATTACAGACCGTGACTGTTGAACAGCTTCTATTACCAGACCATCAGACTGTTGAACAGCTTATATTACCAGACCATCAGACTGTTGAACAGCTTCTATTACCAGACCATCAGACTGTTGAACAGCTTCTATCACCAGACCATCAGACTGTTGAAAAGCTATTTTTACCAGACCATCAGACTGTTGAACAGCTTCTATTACCAGACCATCAGACTGTTGAACAGCTTCTATTATCAGATCATCAGACTGTTAAACAGCTTCTATTACCATCAGACTGTTGAACAGCTTCTATTACCAGACCATCAGACTGTTGAACAGCTTCTATTAGCAGACCATCAGACTGTTGAACAGCTTCTATTACCATCAGACTGTTGAACAGCTTCTATTACCAGGCCATCATCAGACTGTTGAACAGCTTCTATTACCAGACCGTGACTGTTGAACAGCTTCTATTACCAGACCATCAGACTGTTGAACAGCTTCTATTACCAGACCATCAGACTGTTGAACAGCTTCTATCACCAGACCATCAGACTGTTGAACAGCTTCTTTTACCAGACCATCAGACTGTTGAACAGCTTCTATTACCAGACCATCAGACTGTTGAACAGCTTCTATTATCAGATCATCAGACTGTTAAACAGCTTCTATTACCATCAGACTGTTGAACAGCTTCTATTACCAGACCATCAGACTGTTGAACAGCTTCTGTTAGCAGACCATCAGACTGTTGACCAGCTTCTATTACCATCAGACTGTTGAACAGCTTCTATTACCAGGCCATCATCAGACTGTTGAACAGCTTCTATTACCAGACCGTGACTGTTGAACAGCTTCTATTACCAGACCATCAGACTGTTGAACAGCTTCTATTACCAGACCATCAGACTGTTGAAGAGCTTCTATTACCAGACCATCAGACTGTTGAACAGCTTCTATCACCAGACCATCAGACTGTTGAACAGCTTCTTTTACCAGACCATCAGACTGTTGAACAGCTTCTATTACCAGACCATCAGACTGTTGAACAGCTTCTATTATCAGATCATCAGACTGTTAAACAGCTTCTATTACCATCAGACTGTTGAACAGCTTCTATTACCAGACTGTCACTGTTGAACAGCTTCTCTTACCAGACCATCAGACTGTTGAACAGCTTCTATTACCATCAGACTGTTGAACAGCTTCTATCACCAGACCATCAGACTGTTGAACAGCTTCTATCACCAGACCATCAGACTGTTGAACAGCTTCTATCACCAGACCATCAGACTGTTGAACAGCTTCTATCACCAGACCATCAGACTGTTCAACAGCTTCTATTACCATCAGACTGTTGAACAGCTTCTATTACCAGGCCATCATCAGACTGTTGAACAGCTTCTATTACCAGACCGTGACTGTTGAACAGCTTCTATTACCAGACCATCAGACTGTTGAACAGCTTATATTACCAGACCATCAGACTGTTGAACAGCTTCTATTACCAAACCATCAGACTGTTGAACAGCTTCTATCACCAGACCATCAGACTGTTGAACATCTTCTTTTACCAGACCATCAGACTGTTGAACAGCTTCTATTACCATCAGACTGTTGAACAGCTTATATTACCAGACCATCACTGTTGAACAGCTTCTATTACCAGGCCATCATCAGACTGTTGAACAGCTTCTATCACCAGACCGTCAGACTGTTGAACAGCTTCTATTACCAGACCATCAGACTGTTGAACAGCTTCTTTTACCAGACCATCACTGTTGAACAGCTTCTATTACCATCAGACTGTTGAACAGCTTCTATTACCAGACCATCAGACTGTTGAACAGCTTCTATTACCAGACCATCAGACTGTTGAACAGCTTCTATTACCATCAGACTGTTGAACAGCTTCTATTACCATCAGACTGTTGAAGAGCTTCTATTACCATCAGACTGTTGAACAGCTTCTATTACCAGGCCATCAGACTTTTGAACAGCTTCTATTACCAGACCATTGGACTGTTGAACAGCTTCTATTACCATCAGACTGTTGAACAGCTTCTATTACCATCAGACTGTTGAGCAGCTTCTATTATCAGGCCATCAGACTGTTGAACAGCTTCTATTACCATCAGACTGTTGAACAGGTTCTATTATCAGATCATCAGACTGTTGAACAGCTTCTATTACCATCAGACTGCTGAACAGCTTCTATTACCAGACTGTCACTGTTGAACAGCTTCTTTTACCAGACCATCAGACTGTTGAACAGCTTCTATTACCATCAGACTGTTGAACAGCTTCTATTATCAGATCATCAGACTGTTAAACAGCTTCTATTACCATCAGACTGTTGAACAGCTTCTATTACCAGACTGTCACTGTTGAACAGCTTCTTTTAGCAGACCATCAGACTGTTGAACAGCTTCTATTACCATCAGACTGTTGAACAGCTTCTATTACCAGACCATCAGACTGTTGAACAACTTCTATTACCAGAACATCAGACTGTTGAACAGCTTCTATCACCAGACCATCAGACTGTTGAACAGCTTCTATCACCAGACCATCAGACTGTTGAACAGCTTCTATTACCAGACCATCAGACTGTTGAACAGCTTCTTTTACCAGACCATCACTGTTGAACAGCTTCTATTACCATCAGACTGTTGAACAGCTTCTATTACCATCAGACTGTTGAACAGCTTCTATTACCAGACCATCAGACTGTTGAACAGCTTCTATTACCATCAGACTGTTGAACAGCTTCTATTACCAGACCATCAGACTGTTGAACAGCTTCTATTAGCAGACCATCAGACTGTTGAACATCTTCTATTACCATCAGACTGTTGAACAGCTTCTATTACCAGGCCATCATCAGACTGTTGAACAGCTTCTATTACCAGACCGTGACTGTTGAACAGCTTCTATTACCAGACCATCAGACTGTTGAACAGCTTATATTACCAGACCATCAGACTGTTCAACAGCTTCTATTACCAGACCATCAGACTGTTGAACAGCTTCTATCACCAGACCATCAGAATGTTGAACAGCTTCTTTTACCAGACCATCAGACTGTTGAACAGCTTCTATTACCAGACCATCAGACTGTTGAACAGCTTCTATTATCAGATCATCAGACTGTTAAACAGCTTCTATTACCATCAGACTGTTGAACAGCTTCTATTACCAGACCATCAGACTGTTGAACAGCTTCTATTAGCAGACCATCAGACTGTTGAACAGCTTCTATTACGATCAGACTGTTGAACAGCTTCTATTACCAGGCCATCATCAGACTGTTGAACAGCTTCTATTACCAGACCGTGACTGTTGAAAAGCTTCTATTAACAGACCATCAGACTGTTGAACAGCTTATATTACCAGACCATCAGACTGTTGAACAGCTTCTATCACCAGACCATCAGACTGTTGAACAGCTTCTATTACCATCAGACTGTTGAACAGCTTCTATTACCAGGCCATCATCAGACTGTTGAACAGCTTCTATTACCAGACCGTGACTGTTGAACAGCTTCTATTACCAGACCATCAGACTGTTGAACAGCTTCTATTACCAGACCATCAGACTGTTGAAGAGCTTCTATTACCAGACCATCAGACTGTTGAACAGCTTCTATCACCAGACCATCAGACTGTTGAACAGCTTCTTTTACCAGACCATCAGACTGTTGAACAGCTTCTATTACCAGACCATCAGACTGTTGAACAGCTTCTATTATCAGATCATCAGACTGTTAAACAGCTTCTATTACCATCAGACTGTTGAACAGCTTCTATTACCAGACTGTCACTGTTGAACAGCTTCTCTTACCAGACCATCAGACTGTTGAACAGCTTCTATTACCATCAGACTGTTGAACAGCTTCTATCACCAGACCATCAGACTGTTGAACAGCTTCTATCACCAGACCATCAGACTGTTGAACAGCTTCTATCACCAGACCATCAGACTGTTGAACAGCTTCTATTACCATCAGACTGTTGAACAGCTTCTATTACCAGACCATCAGACTGTTGAACAGCTTCTATCACCAGACCATCAGACTGTTGAACAGCTTCTATCACCAGACCATCAGACTGTTGAACAGCTTCTATCACCAGACCATCAGACTGTTCAACAGCTTCTATTACCATCAGACTGTTGAACAGCTTCTATTACCAGGCCATCATCAGACTGTTGAACAGCTTCTATTACCAGACCGTGACTGTTGAACAGCTTCTATTACCAGACCATCAGACTGTTGAACAGCTTATATTACCAGACCATCAGACTGTTGAACAGCTTCTATTACCAAACCATCAGACTGTTGAACAGCTTCTATCACCAGACCATCAGACTGTTGAACATCTTCTTTTACCAGACCATCAGACTGTTGAACAGCTTCTATTACCATCAGACTGTTGAACAGCTTATATTACCATCAGACTGTTGAACAGCTTCTATTACCAGACCATCAGACTGTTGAACAGCTTCTATTACCATCAGACTGTTGAACAGCTTCTATTACCAGACCATCAGACTGTTGAACAGCTTCTATTAGCAGACCATCAGACTGTTGAACATCTTCTATTACCATCAGACTGTTGAACAGCTTCTATTACCAGGCCATCATCAGACTGTTGAACAGCTTCTATTACCAGACCGTGACTGTTGAACAGCTTCTATTACCAGACCATCAGACTGTTGAACAGCTTATATTACCAGACCATCAGACTGTTCAACAGCTTCTATTACCAGACCATCAGACTGTTGAACAGCTTCTATCACCAGACCATCAGAATGTTGAACAGCTTCTTTTTACCAGACCATCAGACTGTTGAACAGCTTCTATTACCAGACCATCAGACTGTTGAACAGCTTCTATTATCAGATCATCAGACTGTTAAACAGCTTCTATTACCATCAGACTGTTGAACAGCTTCTATTACCAGACCATCAGACTGTTGAACAGCTTCTATTAGCAGACCATCAGACTGTTGAACAGCTTCTATTACGATCAGACTGTTGAACAGCTTCTATTACCAGGCCATCATCAGACTGTTGAACAGCTTCTATTACCAGACCGTGACTGTTGAACAGCTTCTATTAACAGACCATCAGACTGTTGAACAGCTTATATTACCAGACCATCAGACTGTTGAACAGCTTCTATCACCAGACCATCAGACTGTTGAACAGCTTCTATTACCATCAGACTGTTGAACAGCTTCTATTACCAGGCCATCATCAGACTGTTGAACAGCTTCTATTACCAGACCGTGACTGTTGAACAGCTTCTATTACCAGACCATCAGACTGTTGAACAGCTTCTATTACCAGACCATCAGACTGTTGAACAGCTTCTATTACCAGACCATCAGACTGTTGAACAGCTTCTATCACCAGACCATCAGACTGTTGAACAGCTTCTTTTACCAGACCATCAGACTGTTGAACAGCTTCTATTACCAGACCATCAGACTGTTGAACAGCTTCTATTATCAGATCATCAGACTGTTAAACAGCTTCTATTACCATCAGACTGTTGTACAGCTTCTATTACCAGACTGTCACTGTTGAACAGCTTCTTTTACCAGACCATCAGACTGTTGAACAGCTTCTATTACCATCAGACTGTTGAACAGCTTCTATTACCAGACCAACAGACTGTTGAACAGCTTCTATTACCAGACCATCAGACTGTTGAACAGCTTCTATTACCATCAGACTGTTGAACAGCTTCTATCACCAGACCATCAGACTGTTGAACAGCTTGTATTACCATCAGACTGTTGAACAGCTTCTATTACCATCAGACTGTTGAACAGCTTCTATTACCAGACCATCAGACTGTTGAACAGCTTCTTTTACCAGACCATCACTGTTGAACAGCTTCTATTACCAGACCATCAGACTGTTGAACAGCTTCTATTACCAGGCCATCAGACAGTTGAACAGCTTCTATCACCATCAGACTGTTGAACAGCTTCTATTACCAGACCATCAGACTGTTGAACAGCTTCTATTACCAGACCATCAGACTGTTGAACAGCTTCTATTACCATCAGACTGTTGAACAGCTTCTATTACCAGACCATCAGACTGTTGAACAGCTTCTATTACCAGACCATCAGACTGTTGAACAGCTTCTATTACCAGACCATCAGACTGTTGAACAGCTTCTATTACCAGACCATCAGACTGTTGAACAGCTTCTATTACCATCAGACTGTTGAACAGCTTCTATTATCAGATCATCAGACTGTTGAACAGCTTCTATCACCAGACCATCAGACTGTTGAACAGCTTCTATTACCATCAGACTGTTGAACAGCTTCTATTACCAGACCATCAGACTGTTGAACAGCTTCTATTACCATCAGACTGTTGAACAGCTTCTATCACCAGACCATCAGACTGTTGAACAGCTTCTATTACCATCAGACTGTTTTTAACAGCTTCTATTACCATCAGACTGTTGAACATCTTCTATTACCATCAGACTGTTGAACAGCTTCTATTACCAGACCATCAGACTGTTGAACAGCTTCTATTACCATCATACTGTTGAACAGCTTCTATCACCAGACCATCAGACTGTTGAACAGCTTCTATTACCAGACCATCAGACTGTTGAACAGCTTCTATCACCAGACCATCAGACTGTAGAACAGCTTCTATCACCAGACCATCAGACTGTTGAACAGCTTCTATCACCAGACCATCAGACTGTTGAACAGCTTCTATTACCATCAGACTGTTGAACAGCTTCTATTACCAGACCATCACTGTTGAACAGCTTCTATCACCAGACCATCAGACTATTGAACAGCTTCTATTACCATCAGACTGTTGAACAGCTTCTATTACCATCAGACTGTTGAACAGCTTCTTTTACCAGACCATCACTTTTGAACAGCTTCTATTACCAGACCATCAGACTGTTGAACAGCTTCTATTACCAGGCCATCAGACAGTTGAACAGCTTCTATCACCATCAGAATGTTGAACAGCTTCTATTACCAGACCATCAGACTGTTGAACAGCTTCTATTACCAGACCATCAGACTGTTGAACAGCTTCTATTACCAGACCATCAGACTGTTGAACAGCTTCTATTATCAGATCATCAGACTGTTAAACAGCTTCTATTACCATCAGACTGTTGAACAGCTTCTATTACCAGACTGTCACTGTTGAACAGCTTCTTTTACCAGACCATCAGACTGTTGAACAGCTTCTATTACCATCAGACTGTTGAACAGCTTCTATTACCAGACCATCAGACTGTTGAACAGCTTCTATTACCAGACCATCAGACTGTTGAACAGCTTCTATTACCATCAGACTGTTGAACAGCTTCTATCACCAGACCATCAGACTGTTGAACAGCTTCTATTACCATCAGACTGTTGAACAGCTTCTATTACCATCAGACTGTTGAACAGCTTCTATTACCAGACCATCAGACTGTTGAACAGCTTCTTTTACCAGACCATCACTGTTGAACAGCTTCTATTACCAGACCATCAGACTGTTGAACAGCTTCTATTACCAGGCCATCAGACAGTTGAACAGCTTCTATCACCATCAGACTGTTGAACAGCTTCTATTACCAGACCATCAGACTGTTGAACAGCTTCTATTACCAGACCATCAGACTGTTGAACAGCTTCTATTACCATCAGACTGTTGAACAGCTTCTATTACCAGACCATCAGACTGTTGAACAGCTTCTATTACCAGACCATCAGACTGTTGAACAGCTTCTATTACCAGACCATCAGACTGTTGAACAGCTTCTATTACCAGACCATCAGACTGTTGAACAGCTTCTATTACCATCAGACTGTTGAACAGCTTCTATTATCAGATCATCAGACTGTTGAACAGCTTCTATCACCAGACCATCAGACTGTTGAACAGCTTCTATTACCATCAGACTGTTTTTAACAGCTTCTATTACCATCAGACTGTTGAACATCTTCTATTACCATCAGACTGTTGAACAGCTTCTATTACCAGACCATCAGACTGTTGAACAGCTTCTATCACCAGACCATCAGACTGTTGAACAGCTTCTATTACCATCAGACTGTTGAACAGCTTCTATCACCAGACCATCAGACTGTAGAACAGCTTCTATCACCAGACCATCAGACTGTTGAACAGCTTCTATCACCAGACCATCAGACTGTTGAACAGCTTCTATTACCATCAGACTGTTGAACAGCTTCTATTACCAGACCATCACTGTTGAACAGCTTCTATCACCAGACCATCAGACTATTGAACAGCTTCTATTACCATCAGACTGTTGAACAGCTTCTATTACCATCAGACTGTTGAACAGCTTCATTTACCAGACCATCACTTTTGAACAGCTTCTATTACCAGACCATCAGACTGTTGAACAGCTTCTATTACCAGGCCATCAGACAGTTGAACAGCTTCTATCACCATCAGACTGTTGAACAGCTTCTATTACCAGACCATCAGACTGTTGAACAGCTTCTATTACCAGACCATCAGACTGTTGAACAGCTTCTATTACCAGACCATCAGACTGTTGAACAGCTTCTATCACCAGACCATCAGACTGTTGAACAGCTTCTTTTACCAGACCATCAGACTGTTGAACAGCTTCTATTACCATCAGACTGTTGAACAGTTTCTATTACCAGGCCATCAGTCTGTTGAACAGCTTCTATTACCAGACCATCAGACTGTTAAACAGCTTCTATTACCATCAGACTGTTGAACAGCTTCTATTACCATCAGACTGTTGAACAGCTTCTATTATCAGGCCATCAGACTGTTGAACAGCTTCTATTACCATCAGACTGTTGAACAGCTTCTATTATCAGATCATCAGACTGTTGAACAGCTTCTATTACCATCACACTGTTGAACAGCTTCTATTACCATCAGACTGTTGAACAGCTTCTATTACCAGACCATCAGACTGTTGAACAGCTTCTATTATCAGATCATCAGACTGTTAAACAGCTTCTATTACCATCAGACTGTTGAACAGCTTCTATTATCAGATCATCAGACTGTTGAACAGCTTCTATCACCAGACCATCAGACCGTTGAACAGCTTCTATTACCATCAGACTGTTGAACAGCTTCTATTACCAGACCATCAGACTGTTGAACAGCTTCTATTACCATCAGACTGCTGAACAGCTTCTATCACCAGACCATCAGACTATTGAACAGCTTCTATTACCATCAGACTGTTTTTAACAGCTTCTATTACCATCAGACTGTTGAACATCTTCTATTACCATCAGACTGTTGAACAGCTTCTATTACCAGACCATCAGATTGTTGAACAGCTTCTATTACCATCAGACTGTTGAACAGCTTCTATCACCAGACCATCAGACTGTTGAACAGCTTCTATTACCATCAGACTGTTGAACAGCTTCTATCACCAGACGATCAGACTGTAGAACAGCTTCTATCACCAGACCATCAGACTGTTGAACAGCTTCTATCACCAGACCATCAGACTGTTGAACAGCTTCTATTACCATCAGACTGTTGAACAGCTTCTATTACCAGACCATCAGACTGTTAAACAGCTTCTATTACCATCAGACTGTTGAACAGCTTCTATTACCATCAGACTGTTGAACAGCTTCTATTATCAGGCCATCAGACTGTTGAACAGCTTCTATTACCATCAGACTGTTGAACAGCTTCTATTACCAGACCATCAGACTGTTGAACAGCTTCTATTATCAGATCATCAGACTGTTAAACAGCTTCTATTACCATCAGACTGTTGAACAGCTTCTATTATCAGATCATCAGACTGTTGAACAGCTTCTATCACCAGACCATCAGACCGTTGAACAGCTTCTATTACCATCAGACTGTTGAACAGCTTCTATTACCAGACCATCAGACTGTTGAACAGCTTCTATTACCATCAGACTGTTGAACAGCTTCTATCACCAGACCATCAGACTATTGAACAGCTTCTATT